>NC_088223.1:82489749-82582249 GCF_036934945.1 Oncorhynchus masou masou | reverse complement strand
CACTTGTGTGGGTTGTAGACTCCATCTCATGCTACCACGAGAGTGAAAGCACCGCCAGCATTCAAAAGTGACCAAAACATCAGCCAGGAAGCATAGGAACTGAGAAGTGGTCTGTGGTTATCACCTGCAGAACCACTCCTTTATTGGGGGTGTCTTGCTAATTGCCTATAATTTTCACCTGTTGTCTATTCCATTTGCACAACAGCATGTGCAATTTATTGTCAATCAGTGTTGCTTCCTTAGTGGACAGTTTGATTTCACAGAAGTGTGATTGACTTGGAGTTACATTGTGTTTTTTAAGTGTTCCCTTTTATTTTTTGAGCAGTGTGTATATATATATATATATATATATATATATATATATATATATATATATATATATATATATTTTTTACAGTACATTATTATTGATTACTGCATTGTTGGTTTAGATCTTGCAAGAAACATTTCACTGTACTGCATGTGACATTACAAGTTTAAACTTGTAAGCTGGCTTGAAAATACTAAATCAAATGTATTGGTCGCATACACATGGTTAGCAGATGTTGCGAGTGTAGCGAAATACTTGTGCTTCTAGTTCCAACAGTGCAGTAATATCTAACAAATAATATAAATACAGTGGGGCAAAAAAGTATTTAATCAGCCACCAATTGTGCAAGTTCTCCCACTTAAAAAGATGAGAGAGGCCTGTAATTTTCATCATAGGTACACTGACAGACAAAATGAGAGAATTTTTTTTCCAGAAAATCACGTTGTAGGATTTTAAATGAATTTATTTGCAAATTATGGTGGAAAATAAGTATTTGGTCAATAACAAAAGTATATCTCAATACTTTGTCATTGCCAACAAAGGGTATATAACAGAGGTCAAACGTTTTCTGTAAGTCTTCACAAGGTTTTCACACACTGTTGCTGGTATTTTGGCCCATTCCTCCATGCAGATCTCCTCTAGAGCAGTGATGTTTTGGGGCTGTTGCTGGGCAACACAGACTTTCAACTCCCTCCAAAGATTTTCTATGGGGTTGAGATCTGGAGACTGGCTAGGCCACTCCAGGACCTTGAAATGCTTCTTACGAAGCCACTCCTTTGTTGCCCGGGCGGTGTGTTTGGGATCATTGTCATGCTGAAAGACCAAGCCATGTTTCATCTTCAATGCCCTTGCTGATGGAAGGAGGTTTTCACTCAAAATCTCAAGATACATGGCCCCATTAATTCTTTCCTTTACACGGATCAGTCGTCCTGGTCCCTTTGCAGAAAAACTGCCCCAAAGTATGATGTTTCCACACCCATGTTTCACAGTAGGTATGGTGTTCTTTGGATGCAACTCAGCGTTCTGAGGTGTAGCTGGTGTAGAAGCTAGCTTGATGCTTCCCTGCCTGACTGTCTGTCTGTCTGCCTCCCTTCCTCCCTGTCTGTCTGCCTCCCTCCCTGCCTGACTGTCTGCCTCCCTGTCTGTCTTTCTGCCTCCCTGACTGTCTCCCTGACTGTCTGTCTTTCTGCCTCCCTCCCTGACTGTCTGTCTCCCCCCCTCCCTCTCTGTCTTTCTGCCTCACTGACTGTCTCCCTGTCTGCCTCCCTGTCTGTCTGCCTGCCTCTTTAGCTTCCTCATCAATGGGACAGATACAGGAAAGCTAGCTCTCCGCTGAATTTTTTCACACTGCAGTGTTTTAGCAACAAAAAGGGAGAGGGGTGGGGGACAGGAGGAGGAGGTGGAAGCAAAGGCTGGGGGAGCTGTGAGACCTGAAGCAAGGTCCTGGCATGGTGCCAGCCCTGCTCTGTGCAACCAGCAGCCTCCCAGCCTTCTCTTCCCTCTTCTGGCTCGCAATTGACTCAGTGGAAAATGTGAATGAAAACAATCCCCCAACACAAACTGCTCAAACACCGCCTCCCCCCAAGAGGGATTATTATCAGTCTCTTTATTTTTTACGAGTGTGCACATTTGTGTAAGGGGGAAAGGATGGCAAGAAAGGGCGGTTGTGATGTAGTTTCTGTGTAGGGTAACTGCCAGAGTTTTGGGGAAGATGAAAATAAAACAAATGGGGTGGAAACAGAAAGGATAATAGTAGGAAACGCAGTAAGACTAAAACCCTAGCCGGCTAGACTGATTCTCTGTAGTAAAGGGGCACTGGAATATGGCTGTTAAGGCTCAGCCATATCCATGACAACACGCTTGGCGTTCCTGGGCAGACCTCATAGGCATCTGAAGGAATCACAAAATGGCAGCACACATAAGGGCTCTGGTTAATCCACTGTGCCTGACGACTTAGGACAGAGAAGCAGCTTTCTGACAGATTTTATCCAATGCCTTTTGGATGATTTTTTAAATGCATTTGACAACGAAATAAGCCCCACATTCTGAAAGGTTTAGGCTACTGTAGTAGTCATTGTGTTATAAATTCTGTGTCTGTTCACTCAAAGTGAATGTCCAACATTAACATCTCAAGTGCAAAGAGTCATTTTTTACATTTCCTGATAGTTCTAAGAAATATTGAAATGACTCAAGATCCACTTGACTCCCTCTGATGCCATTCTGTTATCAGAGCAAGTATTTTCACTTGGGCTGAATCCTAAATGGCACCCTATTCTCTACCTACATAGTGCACTACTTTTTACCAGAGCCAATGCACTCTAGTCAAAACTAGTGCACTGTGTAGGAGGGAATATGATGCCATTAGGGACAGACCCGTGGGTCTTTCATCATTTGTTTTACTGGAATATTTGCTATCAGATAGACTAACGGTCGACTGAGAGGGTTGCTATGACTCACATCAAACTACGTGTTGTTTATCTGTCTTGGGGACTTTTCTTTACTTAAAGAGAAATTCCACCGCTTTTCAGTCTCATTTTCATAATCTCCAGCACAATACCAGTGTCTACATAATGTGAAAACTACGCATTTCTCAGTTTTGTAGAACAAATATAGAAAGTCAAAAAGTTATATGCGATGATGTCATCGAAAAGCAACCCCCCCCCCCCCCAAAAAAAACAGTAACTTTAGCACTGCCAGACACAATGTTTCCTCATTGAAGTACATGGGTATCCAGCATGTCAAAGTGCAAACTGAATACTACTGGATATTCCCATTGGAAACCATGTCTCCAAATGGACTTAATGAGGACTTTCCCAATAGCCATTTCCTGTGAACGCCATCTGATTCATTTGTTATAATGACAACCACGGTTGGGTATTGTCACATACGTTTTGTCTACCTGATATGAATGGCTATACAGTTATAATATTCAAAAAGTGTAAATGTTTTGTGTTGCCTCATTCAGCTTATATATGCTGTAAATAGACTGCCCTAACCTGACGAAGATCCTTGTGTGATCTAAACCTTTGTTTGTTTGTGAATAAAGGTACACGGTGGAGCTTATGAGTGTGCAGGCTTTATTTCTTTCATAGCATCAAAAGTTCAAACATTTTAATAACAGTGATTTTCAAGCACTCTGAGATTCATGGTGATGTGTGGAGCAAGACAATATCCTTCTTCTGGCTAGAAACTTGTTGCAGGTTTTGAAAATAACTAACTTTTCCCCCTTACTTTTAATCCTACCCTGTGATGTCACAGAGAAGCAATTTTTAGGACCTTATATTTTTAACCACAGATCACATGTAGACAGACACTGGTATGATGCTGGATCAAAATATGTTGAAAAGTGACAGAATTGCCCTTTAAAGCCCACTCATTTTCAGTTTCTGTCAATTTGTATCTGTCAGTATATTTTTTGATCAGATCGTTCTCTATCAGTTTCTGTCTGACACAGACACACACACAGGTCAGTCCCAGATATGGGTGCCCCTGGCACATCCGGGGTAGGAAGCCCCACGGGAGTCTGGCCTGATTGTTCCGGTTGGCTGCTCTGTGGATGTAGGTGGTGGTGGGAATGGGGTCGTTTGGGGATCAGGGGCAGGGTTGGCCACAGTGGAACCCCTCACACAGCCTGGCAGAGATTGGGAATGAGGTGCATGGGAGGAAAGGGGTCACTGACACGTGTGGGAGGCAGGAGGGAGTTTAGGCACCTAGTGACAATGCGGCATGAAGAGATTTGAGATGGGGGGATTGGGGGAAATGATTGTGAGACAATGAAAAAATAAATAATGTAACCTTTATTTAACTAGGCAAGTCAGTTAAGAACAACTTTTTATTTACCATGACCACCCCGGTCAAACCCGGATGACGGTGGGCCAATTGTGCGCCGCCCTATGGGACACCCAATCAACGGCCGTATGTGATGCAGCCTGGATTCGAACCAGGTACTGCAGTGACGCCTCCTGCACTGAGATGCAGTGTTCTAGACCACTGCGCAACTCAGGAGCCCTAGTGGCGAACGAAAGCAGGGATGGAGACTACCCACAGTGTTTTCTTACAAAGTTTCACCTTACTGTTACTGTTCAGTCTCTCAACCTTCGTTAGGACGTAGCTGAAACCTTGCAAGAAAACTGTCTCCACTTTTGCAATACCTAACAAACACCTACCAGTTAGTCAGTGTTTTGTCCTTTCTCTGTGAAAACAGATAGAGCAGAACATGAAACAGGATTCTGTGTGCCCCTGCCTGCCGGTGGCCCCGTCTGTCTGTGCCCCCACCAGGTTGAATAAAGCACTGTGCTGTTTATGTCCCTCTGATAAATGTCATTCACATCAGAAGTGTCGGGGAAAAACATATCATCCAGGAAGATGACAAACCTGTGGGTGGTGTTTTTGGTTGGGTCCCAAGTGTCACCCTATTCCTTATGTAGTGCACTACTTTTGACCAGGGTCCGTAGGTTCTCTCTCTCTCCACACTGACCCTTGCTGATTCTCACTCTTACTCCCACCTTCTCAGTCATTAACACTCCTAACACACTGCCCCTCTTTCACACAGTAGCTCTCTTTCTCTCTCTGAGCCTCACCCAGACGGTAGAGTAGCCACCAAATGCACACACCACAGATCCCCCAAGGCCAGTCAGTGTGTAATAAAACCCCAAACCACATCCCCTTGGGGTCTGGAGGGAAGGGTGTACTGTGAAAAATATGGAGGAGTTGAGAGTCAGAAGCCCTCCCTCGCTCCAAATAAATATTCCAAACGGCAAATAAGGATCAAAGCTTCCTCGGAAAGCTCTGAAGCCAGTCATATTATGTGAGGAATGCGCAAACAACAAAATAAGTTATTACAGCTCTCTCAGCAGAGAGAATAGAGCACACGGCTGCTTTCACTCATTTGATTAGTTCAATTGATTGATGGTTGAAGGTTCTGAGTTGTCCTCTTGTTGACCTCTTAATGACATTTCAGGATTTCCTTAGGATAATTAGCATATCATTGTATAATTTGCGATTTGTTTTTTGTTTTTTTTTGCTTTGCAGTGAACTTCTTGAACTTTTAAATTATGTTTTGAAGTAAAAAGGAATTTCCGCAGATACATTTTGTAATTTTGTGTTTGAAGATTGAACTTGTTGACCTTGTAGAATTAACTTGTGAGGACTGATGTGTAGTTCTTGAAGGCCTGTGTTTGAACAAGTTTTGTGGAAAAAGTCATTTCTGTGTAGGCTGGAAATTGCCTGACTATGAGTATTAGTAACAACCACAAAGTAAGTGATGTGAACACTACGGGTGTGCTACAGAAAAGACAAAAAGCACAGAAAACTCAGGAAAAAAACATGGAATTGTTACATACTAACACGCACATGATGACCTGAAGTAGGACACAAGGTGAAATTCGAGGATTCGGCTATTTCCGTTTCTGTCAAGTGTATAAAATTGAGCACACAGCCATGCAATCTCCATAGACAAACATTTACAGTAGCATGGCCTTACTGAAGAGCTCAGTGACTTTCAACGTGCCACCGTTTTAGGATGCCACCTTTCCAACAAATCAGTTCGTCAAATTTCAGCCCTGCTAGAGCTGCCCCGGTCAACTGTAAGGGCTGTTATTGTGAAGTGGAAACGTCCAGGAGAAACAACGGCTCAGTCGTGATGTGGTAGGCCACACAAGCTCACAGAATGGGACTGCCGAGTGCTGTCACGTAAAAATCACATAAAAATTGTCTGTCCTCGGTTGCAACACTCACTACAGAGTTCCAAACTGGGAGAAACGTTAGTACCAGAACTGTTTGTCTGGAGCTTCACGAAATGGGTATCCATGTCTGAGCATCCGCACACAAGCCTAAGATCACCATGCGCAATGCCAAGAGTCTGCTATTGGACTCAGTGGAAACGTACAGTGGAAACCTGTTCTCTGGATTGATGAATTACGCTTCAACATCTGTCAGTCCGGCGGACGAATCTGGGTTTGGCAGATGCCAGGAGAACGCTACCTGCCCCAATGAATAGTGGTAACTGTAAGGTTTGGTGGAGGAGGAATAATGGTCTGGGGCTGTTTTTCATAGTTCGGACCAAGGCCCCTAAGTTCCCGTGAAGGGAAATATTAACGCTACAGCATACAATGACATTCTCGACAATTCTTTGCTTCCAACTCTGTGGCAACAGTTTAGGGACGGCCCTTTCCTGTTTCAGCATGACATTTCCCCGGTGCACAAAGCGAGGTCAATACAGAAATGGTTTGTTGAGATCGGTGTGGAAGAACTTGACTGGCCTGCACAGATCCCTGACCTCAACCCCATCGAACAGCTGTGGGATGAATTGGAATGCAGACTGCGAGCCAGGCCTAATCGTCCAACATCAGTGCCCAACCTCACTAATGCTCATGTTGCTGAATGGAAGCCCGTGCAGCAATGTTCCAAGATCTAGTGGAAAGCCTTCCCAGAAGAGTAGAGGCTGTTATAGCAGCAAAGAGAAGAACAACTCTATAGTAATACCCATGATTTTGGAATGATATGATGGACGAGCACATACTTTTGGCCATGTAGTGTAAGATGTTCCAAAAAATAATCTTCTAAATTTGTACAGAACCCCAAAAATCTCCCGTAAAGCTACTGACACATCAATTGGTTATGTCTAATGGCCAACTGTGGGGATATGCTTTTGATTACCTGGCCTGTAGAGTGAAGCGCCACATCTTAGCCGAAGGAGAAGAATATACACAACAAACCTTAGAAGTGGAATACTGGAATGAGGACTTGGAGGTGTTTCGCAAGGTGGTGTCTCCTGATCTGGCGAATAGACTAATAGGTTGTTTATACATTGTACACGGGATACAAGACCAAGTGGGAAGGTCCACCTTCGCCCTCCTGCCCAACTCTCCCTCTTTCCCCCTCCTCTGTTTTCTCTCGGTCTTTGAACTCCCTCCCTCATTGTTTATGAGTATTAGTAGCAACCCACCTGGACAAAACGAACACCTATGTGAGAATGCTGTTCATTGACTACAGCTCAGCGTTCAACACCATAGTACCCTCAAAGCTCATCACCAACCTAAGGATCTTGGGACTAAACACCTCCCTCTGCAACTGGATCCTGGACTTCCTGACAGGCCGCCCCCAGGTGGTGAGGGTAGGTAGCAACACAACTGCCACGCTGATCCTCAACACTGGAGCTCCCCAGGGGTGCGTGCTCAGTCCCCTTCTGTCCTCCCTGTTCACTCACGACTGCACGGCCAGGCACGACTCCAAAACCATCATTAAGTTTCATCATATACGCATAGTCACTTTAACCATACCTACATGTACATACTACCTCAATAAGCCTGACTAACAGGTGTCTGTTTTAGCCCTGCTACTCTCTGTTCATCATATATGCATAGTCACTTTAACCATATCTACATGTACATACTACCTCAATAAGCCTGACTAACAGGTGTCTGTTTTAGCCCTGCTACTCTCTGTTCATCATATACGCATAGTCACTTTAACCATACTTTCATGTACATACTACCTCAATAAGCCTGACTAACAGGTGTCTGTACATAGCCTTGCTATTATTTTTTCAAATGTCTTTTTACTGTTGTTTTACTTCTTTACTTACCTACACACACACACACACATACCTTTTTTTCTCCTCGCACCTTTGGTTAGAGCCTGTAAGTAAGCATTTCACTAAGGTCTACACCTGTTGTATTTGTTATATCTGTTGTATCTGTTATATTTGGGTCAAACATTTTGGGTAGCCTTCCACAAGCTTCCCACAATAAGTTGGGGGAATTTTGGCCCATTCCTCTTGACAGAGCTGGTGTATCTGAGTCAAGTTTGTAGGCCTCCTTGCTCACACATGCTTTTTCAGTTCTGCCCACAAATTTTGAGGTCAGGAATTTGTAATGGCCACTCCAATACCTTGACTTTGTTGTCCTTAAGCCATTTTGCCACAACTCTGGAAGTATGCTTGGGGTCATTGTCCATTTGGAAGACCCATTTGCGACCAAGCTTTAACTACCTGACTAATGTCTTGAGATGCTGCTTCGATATATCCACATAATAATTTTCCTACCCCATGAAGCCATCTATTTTGTGAAGTGCACCAGTCCCTCCTGCAGCAAAGCAACCCCACAACATGATGCTGCCACCCCCATGCTTCACGGTTGGGATAGTGTTCTTCGGCTTGCAAGCCTCCCCCTTTTTCCTCCAAACATAACAATGGTCATTATGGCCAAACAGTTCTGTTTTTGTTTCATCAGGCCAGAGGACATTTCTCCAAAAAGTACGATCTTTGTCCCCATGTGCAGTTGTAAACCGTAGTCTGGCTTTTTTTATGGCGGTTTTGGAGCAGTGGGTTCTTCCTTGCTGAGCGTCCTTTGAGGTTGTGTGGATATAGATACTTTTGTACCTGTTCCCTCCAGCATCTTCACAAGGTCCTTTGCTGTTTTTCTGGGATTGATTTGCACTTTTCGCACCAAAGTACGTTCATCTCTAGGAGACAGCACGCGTCTCCTTCCTGAGCAGTATGACGGCTGCGTGGTTTCTTGGCTGATTTCTTTTGATTTTCCCATGATGTCAAGCAAAGAGGCACTGAGTTTGTAGGTAGGCCTTGAAATACATCCACAGGTACACCTCCAAATGACTCAAATGGTGTCAATTTGCCTATCAGAAGCTTCTAAAGCCATGACATCATTTTCTGGAATTTTCCAACGTCTTTAAAGGCACATTGAACTGAGTGTATGTAAACTTCTGACCCACTGGAATTGTGACACAGTGAATTATAAGTGAAATAATCTGTCCGTAAACAATTTTTTGAAAAATTACTTGTCATACACAAAGTAGATGTCCTAACAGACTTGCCAAAACTATAGTTTGTGAACAAGATATTTGTGGAGGGGTTTAAAAACAAGTTTTGCTGACTCCAACCTAAGTGTATGTAAACTTCCGACTTCAACTTTAGTTCCAACTCCATCATCAAGTCTGCTGACAGAGCTTGTGTTCTGTAGCTTGTGTTCAGGACATGTGACCCTGGGCAGAGAGAACTGTTATTTCACCTCACCCCTATGGTTTTCCTTCACCAGTCATCTACAGTCAGACGTAGAAACACCACGTCGGCTACAGTCAGACGTAGAAACACCACGTCGTCTACAGTCAGACGTAGAAACACCACGTCGTCTACAGTCAGACGTAGAAACACCACGTCGTCTACAGTCAGACGTAGAAACACCACGTCGTCTACAGTCAGACGTAGAAACACCACGTCGTCTACAGTCAGCTAGTGAGAGAGACAAATGAAGCAGCATCAGATTAGTCATCTTCTGCCTGCGTCTCTGCAAGATCCACTACAAGTCTGTTTCCAGTCACCACTTGAGACAATCCTTCCAGCTTTGAACACCTTTAGGCTGGCCGGCTTCCTGCCTGGAGATGTGATTCCAGGGTGGGGGTCGACAGACAGTAGAAGGGGCTTATCTAATGAAAAGATAACAAGCGAAATCGGGCACAGCAACACTGTATAAAAATGTATGAAATGAGTGCCCTCACAAATGTAAACCACCCACATTTGATCGTTGCCAGTTCTTAGAAAAAACAGCGATGAAGATCAGAGTGTGCGGGAGTGGAAGGAGGCAGCAGGCTGCGAGCAGGCAGCAGTAAGGCATCAGTCTGGGAGGCAGCAGTAAGGCATCAGTCTGGGAGGCAGCAGTAAGGCATCTGTCTGGGAGGCAGCAGTAAGGCATCAGTCTGGGAGGCAGCAGTAAGGCATCAGTCTGGGAGGCAGCAGGAAGGCATCAGTCTGGGAGGCAGCAGGAAGGCATCTGTCTGGGAGGCAGCAGGAAGGCATCAGTCTGGGAGGCAGCAGGAAGGCATCAGTCTGGGAGGCAGCAGGAAGGCATCAGTCTGGGAGGCAGCAGGAAGGCATCAGTCTGGGAGGCAGCAGTAAGGCATCAGTCTGGGAGGCAGCAGGAAGGCATCAGTCTGGGAGGCAGCAGGAAGGCATCAGTCTGGGAGGCAGCAGGAAGGCATCTTCTGGGAGGCAGCAGGAAGGCATCATTTGGCATCAGTCTGGGGAGGCAGCAGTAAGGCATCTGTCTGGGAGGCAGCAGGAAGGCATCAGTCTGGGAGGCAGCAGTAAGGCATCAGTCTGGGAGGCAGCAGGAAGGCATCAGTCTGGGAGGCAGCAGGAAGGCATCAGTCTGGGAGGCAGCAGTAAGGCATCAGTCTGGGAGGCAGCAGGAAGGCATCAGTCTGGGAGGCAGCAGGAAGGCATCAGTCTGGGAGGCAGGGTGTCTGGGAGGCAGCAGGAAGGCATCAGTCTGGGAGGCAGCAGGAAGGCATCAGTCTGGGAGGCAGCAGGAAGGCATCAGTCTGGGAGGCAGCAGGAAGGCATCAGTCTGGGAGGCAGCAGGAAGGCATCAGTCTGGGAGGCAGCAGGAAGGCATCAGTCTGGGAGGCAGCAGGAAGGCATCAGTCTGGGAGGCAGCAGAAGGCATCTGTCTGGGAGGCAGCAGGAAAGCATCAGTCTGGGAGGCAGCAGGAAGGCATCTGTCTGGGAGGCAGCAGGAAGGCATCAGTCTGGGAGGCAGCAGGAAGGCATCTGTCTGGGAGGCAGCAGGAAGGCATCAGTCTGGGAGGCAGCAGGAAGGCATCTGTCTGGGAGGCAGCAGGAAGGCATCAGTCTGGGAGGCAGGCAGCGGGTCTGGGAGGCAGCAGGAAGGCATCAGTCTGGGAGGCAGCAGGAAGGCATCAGTCTGGGAGGCAGCAGGAAGGCATCAGTCTGGGAGGCAGCAGGAAGGCATCAGTCTGGGAGGCAGCAGGAAGGCATCTGTCTGGGAGGCAGCAGGAAGGCATCAGTCTGGGAGGCAGCAGCATCTGTCTGGAGGCAGCAGGAAGGCATCTGTCTGGGAGGCAGCAGGAAGGCATCTCTGGGAGGCAGCAGTAGGCAGCAGCATCAGTCTGGGAGGCAGCAGGAAGGCATCAGTCTGGGAGGCAGGCAGCATCAGTCTGGGAGGCATCAGTCTGGGAGGCAGCAGTAAGGCAGCAGTCTGGGAGGCAGCAGGAAGGCATCTGTCTGGGAGGCAGCAGGAAGGCATCAGTCTGGGAGGCAGCAGTAAGGCATCAGTCTGGGAGGCAGCAGTAAGGCAGCAGTCTGGGAGGCAGCAGTAAGGCATCAGTCTGGGAGGCAGCAGCATCAGTCTGGGAGGCAGCAGGAAGGCATCAGTCTGGGAGGCAGCAGTAAGGCATCAGTCTGGGAGGCAGCAGGAAGGCATCAGTCTGGGAGGCAGCAGGAAGGCATCAGTCTGGGAGGCAGGCTGGGAGGCAGCAGGAAGGCATCAGTCTGGGAGGCAGCAGTAAGGCATCAGGGGAAGGCATCAGTCTGGGAGGCAGTCAGGCAAGGCATCAGTCTGGGAGGCAGCAGGAAGGCATCAGTCTGGGAGGCAGCAGGAAGGCATCAGTCTGGGAGGCAGCAGTAAGGCATCAGTCTGGGAGGCAGCAGGAAGGCATCAGTCTGGGAGGCAGCAGTAAGGCATCAGTCTGGGAGGCAGCAGGAAGGCATCAGTCTGGGAGGCAGCAGGAAGGCATCAGTCTGGGAGGCAGCAGGAAGGCATCAGTCTGGGAGGCAGCAGTAAGGCATCAGTCTGGGAGGCAGCAGGAAGGCATCAGTCTGGGGATTTTTCAGGCCTTACATTATTTGCATGGTTTTACATCAGACGTGTCGGCCAGGGAAGGGGAGGCAGTGTGGAGAGGCACAGTGTGTGTGTGTCCCAGATGGCACCCTATTCCCGATCGTGCGGACTGCTTTTGACCAGAGCTCATAGGGAATATGATGCCATTCGGAACTCAGTGTGACTGTGTAAACACCCAGTACACTACCCAGCCTTCGACGCAGTGAGGCATGAGCTGTGGTGATGAGGTTGATGACCTATTTAAGATTAGAGGCAGAGAGAGGCAGAGTCTGGCAGGAAGCATAGCGGTTAAGAGCGTTGGGCCAGTATCCGAAAGGTCGCTGGTTTGAATCCCCGGGCCGACTTGGTGAAAAATTGCTGTGCCCTTGAGCAAGGCTCTTAACTCAAATTGCTCCTTTTAGTCACTCTGGATAAGAGCATCTGCTAAATGACTAAAATATTAAATGTACAATTATCACACCACGTCCTTTCACTCAAAGGTCATGATTTAATTACCAGGTGGAGGAGGTGACGAGGTGTTTGGCGTGCATGAAAGAGTGTGTGTGTTTGTGTGCGCACTGATAGAACTGGAAAACCCCCATGGGCTGGTTTGGGAACGTTGTGTGTGTGTGTGGTGTGTGTGTGTAGGGAGATCTGTACAGAAATCTTTACAGGCTCCCCTTCCAGTGGGTCTTCCTGAATCCACAGTGAGAAGGACCTGAGGCACCGGGAGGGAGGTGGTGATGACTGCAGTTCTACTCTCTGTCTCTCTCTCTCTCTCTCTCTCTCTGTCTCTCTGTCTCTCTCTCTGTCTCTCTGTCTCTCTCTCTCTCTCTGTCTCTCTGTCTCTCTGTCTCTCTGTCTCTGTCTCTCTGTCTCTCTGTCTCTCTGTCTCTCTGTCTCTCTCTCTCTCTCCCCATGGTTCCCTGTGCACTACAAATACATCCCCATGTCTGGACATACACAACACAGGGCCTGTGCATTGGACAGAGGACAGGGCGGGTTGTTAGGGCTGGTCCGTCAGGGTTGTTTACTGTAGGCAGGTCATCAGGGTGTCACTGCATGCATCCCAATTGGCACCCTATTCCCTATATAGTGCACTACTTTGGACTAGAGGGACCTGGTCAAAATTATTGCACTACAAGAAAATAGGGTGTCATTTGGGATGCACCCAGGGCCTGTGGCTAGGGAGGGTTGTAGGGAGGGTTGTTAGTGCTGGTCAATCAGGGTTGTCTGTCAGGAAGGTTGCCACTGTCTCAATGACACCCAAGTGATTATTTCAATGATGGCTCCTCAGAATGACACACTTACTGTGATGATGCTGCTGTGATGACCATCTGATGACTGTCGTAACCGGGGTCTGTTTCTCGCTGTCTGATGCTTATCATGTCTGTGTGTGATATTTGTGTCTGCGCGTACGTGCATGTGTGTGCCTGTACCTGAATAAAGGAAGGATGATTAATGATGTATCCATGACTCATAAGTCCAAGCATGTGTTTGACCATATGTTTCTATCCTTAATGTACACGTTTAACTGCTTACTGTACACCTTTCACTGTTCACTGTACACGTTTCACTAAATGTAAAATATTTCAGTTCATTAAAGTAAAAAAAAAATACTTATTTTTTCTGTGTTGACAGGATGCTTCCAGAGGTGGGGCGTATCCCAGTCTACTGGCCAGGGCAGGGCCGGGGTGTGAGCTGGGTCTGGGCCAGGGGGCATGAAGACCACCAATGAGCCCCATAGCCGCTATGACCTGGATGACATAGACGTGTCCTGGCTAGAGCTGGTTAACCTGGAGTTCAGAGAGCTGGGTAAGAGACTTCTTTTGAGTCCCAAATGGCTCCCTATTCCGTAGTGCACTACTTTTGACCATTGCTCATAAGGTTCTAGTAGAAGGTTGTGCACTACATAGGGGAATAGGGTTGTATTTGAGATGCAACCCTCAAATCAACAACAGGACTTTATTCGCCTTTTGTTTTGTTCAGTCTGTTAATTTGAGCATTTAGGCTCGAACATGATGCAAGAGCTACTCAAACAACTTGGTTTATTCTCACTCACTCACTCATTCACTCACTCATTCATCCCTATGCCACCTGCTTGAGGTAACAAATGCTTTCCCCTAGGTTTGTTTACATTTACATCATTTACATTTAAGTCATTTAGCAGACGCTCTTATCCAGAGCGACTTACAAATTGGTGAATTCACCTTCTGACATCCAGTGGAACAGCCACTTTACAATAGTGCATCTAAATCATTAAGGGGGGGTGGTGAGAAGGATTACTTATCCTATCCTAGGTATTCCTTGAAGAGGTGGGGTTTCAGGTGTCTCCGGAAGGTGGTGATTGACTCCGCTGTCCTGGCGTCGTGAGGGAGTTTGTTCCACCATTGGGGGCCAGAGCAGCGAACAGTTTTGACTGGGCTGAGCGAGAACTGGAAACTGTACTTCCTCAATGGTAGGGAGGCGAGCAGGCCAGAGGTGGATGAACGCAGTGCCCTTGCTTGGGTGTAGGGCCTGATCAGAGCCTGGAGGTACTGCGGTGCCGTTCCCCTCACAGCTCCGTAGGCAAGCACCATGGTCTTGTAGCGGATGCGAGCTTCAACTGGAAGCCAGTGGAGAGAGCGGAGGAGCGGGGTGACGTGAGAGAACTTGGGAAGGTTGAACACCAGACGGGCTGCGGCGTTCTGGATGAGTTGTAGGGGTTTAATGGCACAGGCAGGGAGCCCAGCCAACAGCGAGTTGCAGTAATCCAGACGGGAGATGACAAGTGCCTGGATTAGGACCTGCGCCGCTTCCTGTGTGAGGCAGGGTCGTACTCTGCGGATGTTGTAGAGCATGAACCTACAGGAACGGGCCACCGCCATGATGTTGGTTGAGAACGACAGGGTGTTGTCCAGGATCACGCCAAGGTTCTTAGCGCTCTGGGAGGAGGACACAATGGAGTTGTCAACCGTGATGGCGAGATCATGGAACGGGCAGTCCTTCCCCGGGAGGAAGAGCAGCTCCGTCTTGCCGAGGTTCAGCTTGAGGTGGTGATCCGTCATCCACACTGTTATGTCTGCCAGACATGCAGAGATGCGATTCGCCACCTGGTCATCAGAAGGGGGAAAGGAGAAGATTAATTGTGTGTCGTCTGCATAGCAATGATAGGAGAGACCATGTGAGGTTATGACAGAGCCAAGTGACTTGGTGTATAGCGAGAATAGGAGAGGGCCTAGAACAGAGCCCTGGGGGACACCAGTGGTGAGAGCGCGTGGCGAGGAGACAGATTCTCGCCACGCCACCTGGTAGGAGCGACCTGTCAGGTAGGACGCAATCCAAGCGTGGGCCGCGCCGAGATGCCCAACTCGGAGAGGGTGGAGAGGAGGATCTGATGGTTCACAGTATCGAAGGCAGCCGATAGGTCTAGAAGGATGAGAGCAGAGGAGAGAGAGTTAGCTTTAGCAGTGCGGAGCGCCTCCGTGATACAGAGAAGAGCAGTCTCAGTTGAATGACTAGTCTTGAAACCTGACTGATTTGGATCAAGAAGGTCATTCTGAGAGAGATAGCGGGAGAGCTGGCCAAGGACGGCACGTTCAAGAGTTTTGGAGAGAAAAGAAAGAAGGGATACTGGTCTGTAGTTGTTGACATCGGAAGGATCGAGTGTAGGTTTTTTCAGAAGGGGTGCAACTCTCGCTCTCTTGAAGACGGAAGGGACGTAGCCAGCGGTCAGGGATGAGTTGATGAGCGAGGTGAGGTAAGGGAGAAGGTCTCCGGAAATGGTCTGGAGAAGAGAGGAAGGGATAGGGTCAAGCGGGCAGGTTGTTGGGCGGCCGGCCGTCACAAGAAGCGAGATTTCATCTGGAGAGAGAGGGGAGAAAGAGGTCAGAGCACAGGGTAGGGCAGTGTGAGCAGAACCAGCGGTGTCGTTTGACTTAGCAAACGAGGATCGGATGTCGTCGACCTTCTTTTCAAAATGGTTGACGAAGTCTTCTGCAGAGAGGGAGGATGGGGGGGGGGGAGGGATTCAGGAGGGAGGAGAAGGTGGCAAAGAGCTTCCTAGGGTTAGAGGCAGATGCTTGGAATTTAGAGTGGTAGAAAGTGGCTTTAGCAGCAGAGACAGAGGAGGAAAATGTAGAGAGGAGGGAGTGAAAGGATGCCAGGTCCGCAGGGAGGCGAGTTTTCCTCCATTTCCGCTCGGCTGCCCGGAGCTCTGTTCTGTGAGCTCGCAATGAGTCGTCGAGCCACGGAGCGGGAGGGGAGGACCGAGCCGGCCTGGAGGATAGGGGACATAGAGAGTCAAAGGATGCAGAAAGGGAAGAGAGGAGGGTTGAGGAGGCAGAATCAGGAGAAAGGTTGGAGAAGGTATGAGCAGAGGGAAGAGATGATAGGATGGAAGAGGAGAGAGTAGCGGGGAGAGAGAGCGAAGGTTGGGACGGCGCGATACCATCCGAGTAGGGGCAGTGTGGGAAGTGTTGGATGAGAGCGAGAGGGAAAAGGATACAAGGTAGTGGTCGGAGACTTGGAGGGGAGTTGCAATGAGGTTAGTGGAAGAACAGCATCTAGTAAAGATGAGGTCGATCGTATTGCCTGCCTTGTGAGTAGGGGGGAAGGTGAGAGGGTGAGGTCAAAAGAGGAGAGGAGTGGAAAGAAGGAGGCAGAG
This sequence comes from Oncorhynchus masou masou, assembly GCF_036934945.1. Taxonomy (NCBI): domain Eukaryota; kingdom Metazoa; phylum Chordata; class Actinopteri; order Salmoniformes; family Salmonidae; genus Oncorhynchus; species Oncorhynchus masou. The sequence goes on along the minus strand of NC_088223.1, from coordinate 82,565,661 downwards.
AGGAATGAGTCAAAGGTAGACGTGGGGAGGTTAAAGTCGCCCAGGACTGTGAGAGGTGAGCCGTCCTCAGGAAAGGAGCTTATCAAGGCATCAAGCTCATTGATGAACTCTCCGAGGGAACCTGGAGGGCGATAAATGATAAGGATGTTAAGCTTGAAAGGGCTGGTAACTGTGACAGCATGGAATTCAAAGGAGGCGATAGATAGATGGGTAAGGGGAGAGAGAGAGAATGACCACTTGGGAGAGATGAGGATCCCGGTGCCACCACCCCGCTGACCAGAAGCTCTCGGGGTGTGCGAGAACACGTGGGCGGACGAAGAGAGAGCAGTAGGAGTAGCAGTGTTATCTGTGGTGATCCATGTTTCCGTCAGTGCCAGGAAGTCGAGGGACTGGAGGGAGGCATAGGCTGAGATGAACTCTGCCTTGTTGGCCGCAGATCGGCAGTTCCAGAGGCTACCGGAGACCAGGAACTCCACGTGGGTCGTGCGCGCTGGGACCACCAGATTAGGGTGGCCGCGGCCACGCGGTGTGAGCGTTTGTATGGTCTGTGCAGAGAGGAGAGAACAGGGATAGATACACATAGTTGACAGGGTACAGAAGAGGCTACGCTAATGCAAAGGAGATTGGAATGACAAGTGGACTACACGTCTCGAATGTTCAGAAAGTTAAGCTTACGTAGCAAGAATCTTATTGACTAAAATGATTGAAATGATACAGTACTGCTGGAGTAGGCTAGCTGGTAGTGGCTGCGATGTTGATACTACACTAATCAAGTCGTTCCGTCGAGTGTAATAGTTTCTACAGTGCTGCTATTCGGGGGCTAGCTGGCTAGCTAGCAGGTTGATTGCGTACGTTACCTTAAAAGAACGACAATAGCTGGCTAGCTAACCTAGAAAATCGCTCTAGGCTACACAATTGTCTTAGATACAAAGACGGCTATGTAGCTAGCTAGCTACGATCAAACAAAACAAACCGTTGTACTGTAATAGTTACTACAGTGCTGCTATTCGGGGGCTAGCTGGCTAGCTACGTTAAAAGAACGACAATAGCTGGCCAGCTAACCTAGAAAATCGCTCTAGGCTACACAATTGTCTTAGATACAAAGACGGCTATGTAGCTAGCTAGCTACGATCAAACAAAACAAACCGTTGTACTGTAATAGTTACTACAGTGCTGCTATTCGGGGGCTAGCTGGCTAGCTACGTTAAAAGAACGACAATAGCTGGCCAGCTAACCTAGAAAATCGCTCTAGACTACACAATTGTCTTAGATACAAAGACGGCTATGTAGCTGGCTAGCTACGATCAAACAAATCAAACCGTTGTACTGTAATGAAGTGAAATGAAAATGTGATACTACCTGTGGAGCGACGGAATGTTGACCGGGTAGTTGGAGTTCAATTCGGTAGAGGTTGGCTAGCTGTTGGCTAGCTAGCTAGCAGCATTTCCTACGTTAAGGACGACAAATAGCTGGCTAGCTAACCTCGGTAAATTAAGATAATCACTCTAGGTCTACACACTCTAAACTGCACAATTATCTTGGATACGAAGACAGCGAAGACAACTATGTAGCTAGCTGACACTACGCTAATCGAGTCGTTCAGTTGAGTGTAATAGTTTCTACAGTGCTGGTGGACAGTGGATGTTAGCTAGCTGTTTACTCTCCATCTATCAGCATTCTACATGCTGTTGTATGACAATGTTATTACAGTTTGACCATGTTACCACAGTATGACTGTACCACCTTGACTCCTATGTGTCACTCTGCCTCATCAATACTTTAAACTGCAGGCTCACACACACAGTATTCCTCAATCCAACTTCACTACTCTGTTTAATTGACCCCACACGTCTGACCTATGATCCAGCCGTCAGTTTTGGGGGTCAGAAGGTTGCACCTCTCTATTCTTTATGTCCACACAGAGGGATCTTCCCACTGTTTTTGTCCTGGGTCTCTGCCAGTCACCCAACCACTCTCTGTCTATCTGGCCTAGACTACTGACAAGTGTTGACCCTCAAGATCTGTCTCTCCGACATCACAGATCCACTTTATTTACAGTCTGATCTTGCGTTTATAGATTATAAAAATAATTGCATTTTAAAATCCCTCAGGCCCGGGCTTATTTACTATGCTTTTTAAAAGATTATGAAATCCCCCCCCCCCCCTCCAATGTACGTTAAGTGTGTTCCAGCTGAAATGAAATTGGTTGCTCCTCATAACCCCAATGGCTAGACTAAACAAACACTTGCATGATTGTTGCTGGGTTATGAGGTCACATTGCAACACTGATAGGCTGAGATAGATAAGATGAAGAGAATGCCTTCTTTCAATCTCTCATGTTTTCTCCCTCTACCAACATCCCTCTCCATTTACTTCCAGCTCTCATTCTCTCAGACACAGTTATGCATGTACATGCAAATGTTACGACTGAAATGTTTGTTCCTCTAGCCTCTCCCTATTTACAAGATGTAAATGTCAGAGGCTCAGAAGTTAACGGATAACTAAACTCCGCTTCCTACTGGTTTGCTTTAAAAAACCAACAATCCGTCTTTAATCCCTGAAGACCGTATGTACAGTGCTGTGAAATAGTATTTGTCCCCTTTCTAATTTTCTGAACTTTTGCATATTTTTGATACTGGATGTTTTTTTCACACCTTTATTTAACCAGGTAGGAGAGTTGAGAACAAGTTCTCATTTACAACTGCGACCTGGCCAAGATAAAGCAAAGCAAAACAACAATACAATAGAAAAATCTGTATACAGTGTGTGCAAATGAAGTAAGGAGGTAAGGCAATAAATAGGCCAATAGTGGCGAAGTAATTGAATTAACACTGGAGTGATATATGTGCAGATGAGGATGTGCAAGTTGAAATACTGGTGTGCAAAAGAGCAGAAAAACAACAACAAATATGGTGATGAGGTAGGTAGTTGGTTGGATGGGCTATTTATAGAGGGGCTGTGTTCAGCTGCAGCGATCGGTAAGCTGCTCTGACAGCTGACACTTAAAGTTAGTGAGGGAACTACAAGTCTCCAACTTAAGTGATTTTTGCAATTCGTTCCAATCATTGGCAGCAGAGAACTGGAATGAAAGGCGGCCAAAGTAAGTGTTGGCTTTGTGGATGACCAGTGAAATATATCTGCTGGAGCGTGTGCTACAGGTGGGTTTTGCAATGATATATTGATATATGATATATATATATTTTTTTACCTTTATTTAACTAGGCAAGTCAGTTAAGAACAAATTCTTATTTTCAATGATGGCCTAGGAAGAGTGGGTTAACTGCCTGTTCAGGGGCAGAACAACAGATTTGTACCTTGTTAGCTTGGGGGTTTGAACTTGCAATCTTCTGGTTACAAGTTCAACACTCTAACCACTAGGCTACCCTGCCGCCCCAGATAAGGTGAAGCTATACCTAGCAAAGACGTACAGATGACCTGGAGCCAGTGGGTTTGGCGATGAATATGTAGCGAGGACCAGCCAAAGAGAGCATACAAGTCGCAGTGATGGGTAGTATATGGGGCTTTGGTGACAAAACGGATGGCACTGTGATAGACTGCATCCAATTTGCTGAGTAGAATGTTGGAGGCTAATTTGTAAATGACATCGCCGAAGTCAAGTATCGGTAGGATGGTCAGTTTTACAAGGGTATGTTTGGCAGCATGGTGAAGGAGGCTTTGTTGCGAAATAGGAAGCCAACTCTAGATTTAACTTTGGATTGGAGATGCTTAACGTGAGTCTGGAAGTAGAGTTTACAGTCGAGCCAGACGCCTAGGTATTCATAGTTGTCCACATATTCTAGGTCAGAACCGTCCAGAGTAGTGATGCTAGTCGGGCGGGCAGGTGCGTTCAGCGATTTACTAGCATTTAAGAGCAGTTGGAGGCCGCGTTGATGCTCGTTTGGAGGTTTGTTAACACGTGTCCAAAGAAGGGCCAGATGTATACAGAATGGTGTCGTCTGCATAGAGGTGGATCAAAGAATCACCCGTAGCAAGAGAGACATCATTGATATATACAGAGAAAATAATTGTCCCGAGAATTGAACCCTGTGGCACCCTCATAGAGACTGCCAGAGGTCCGGACAACAGGCCCTCCGATTTAACACACTGGACTCTATCAGAAAAGTAGTTGGTGAACTAGGCGTGGCAGTCATTAGAGAATCCAGGGCAGTTGAGTCTGCCGATAAGAATACGGTGATTGACAGAGTCAAACGCCTTGGCCAGGTCGATGAAGACGGCTGCACAGTACTGTCTTTTATCGATGGCAGTTATGATATCGTTTAGGACCTTGAGCGTGACTGAGGTGCACCCGTGACCAGCTCGGAAACCAGATTACACAGTGGAGAAGGTACGGTGGGATTTGAAATGGTCGGTGATCTGTTTGTTCGCTTGGCTTTTGAAGACTTTAGAAAGGCAGGGCAGTGTCTCCCCCTTTGAAGAGGGTGATGACCGCTGACTCTTTCCAATCTTTAGGAATCTCAGACGATACGAAAGAGAGGTTGAACAGGCTAGTAATAGGGTTTGCAACAATGGCGGCGGATAATTTTAGGAAGAGAGGGTCCAGATTGTCTAGTCTAGCTGATTTGTAGGGATCCAGATTCTGCAGCTCTTTCAGAACATCAGCTGTCTGGATTTGGGTGAAGGAGAAGCAGACGGGGCTTGGGTGAGTTGCTGCAGGGGATGCAGGGCTGTTGGCCCGGGGTTGGGGTAGCCAGGTGGAAAGCATGAACAGCCATTGAGAAATGCTTATTGAAATTCTCGATTATCGTTATTTATCAGTGGGAACAGTGTTTCCTAGTTCTTATCCTCCATGGACAGTGTCCCCAAACATTTTTAATTTATGCTGCAGGTTGCAAATTTCTGCTTGAAAAAGCTAGCCTTTTCTTTCCTATCTGACTGTGTGTATTGGTTCCTGACTACTTCCCTGAATATTTGCATATTGCAGGGACTATTCGATGCTAGTGCAGTTTTGTGCTGGTCAAGGGCAGTCAAGTCTGGAGTGAATCGAGGGTTATATCTGTTCTTAAAGAACAACCAGGCATCCTCTACTGACAGGATGAGGTCAATATCCTTCCAGGATACCCGGGCCAGGTCGATCAGAAAGGCCTGCTCGCTGAAGTGTTTTAGGGAGCGTTTGACAGTGATGAGGGGTGGTCATTTGACCGCGGACCCAGAGCGGATGCAGGCAATGAGGCAGTGATAGCTGAGATCCTGGTTGAGGACAGCAGAGGTGTATTTAGAGGGCAAGTTGGTCAGGATGATATCTATGAGGGTGCCCATGTTTCCGGATCTGGGGTTGTACCTGGTAGGTTTTTTGATCATTTGTTTGAGATTAAGGGCATCCAGCTTAGATTGTAGGACGGCTGGGGTGTTAAGCATATCCCAATTTTGGTCACCTAGCACCTAGCGAACTCTGGCAATCGATTCACATATGGTGTCCAGGGCACAGCTGGGAGCTGAGGGGGGTCTATAACAAGCGGCAACAGTGAGGGACTTATTTCTGGAGAGATGGTTCTTTAAAAGTAGAACTTCGAACTGTTTGGGCATAGACCTGGATAGTATGACAGAACTCTGCAGGCTATCTCTACAGTAGATTGCAATTCCTCCCCCTTTAGCAGTTCTGTCTTGACGGAAAATGTTGTAATTGGGGATGGAAATTTCGACATTTTTGGTGACCTTCCTAAGCCAGTATTCAGAAATGGCTAGGACATCAGGCATCAGAATCAGGAGGATAAAATTATCGTCAGATTTGACAAATGGATCACGAGGGAGAGCTTTGTATGCATCTCTGTGTGTGGAGTAAAGGTGGTCCAGAGTTTTTTCCCCCTCTGGTTGCACATTTAACATGCTGAAAGAAATTTGATAAGACGGATTTAAGTTTCCCTGCATTAAAGTCCCCGGCTACTAGGAGCGCCTCCTCTGGTTGAGTGTTTTCCTGTTTGCTTATTGCGGAATACAGCTCATACAGTGCGGTCTTAGTGCCAGCATCAGTCTGTGGTGGTATCAAATCAAATTTATTTATATAGCCCTTCGTACATCAGCTGATATCTCAGAGTGCTGTACAGAAACCCAGCCTAAAACCCCAAACAGCAAGCAATGCAGGTGTAGAAGCACGGTGGCTAGGAAAAACTCCGTAGGAAGAAACCTAGAGAGGAACCAGGCTATGTGGGGTGGCCAGTCCTCTTCTGGCTGTGCCGGGTGGAGATTATAACAGAACATGGCCAAGATGTTCAAATGTTCATAAATGACCAGCATGGTCGAATAATAATAAGGCAGAACAGTTGAAACTGGAGCAGCAGCACGGCCAGGTGGACTGGGGACAGCAAGGAGTCATCATATCAGGTAGTCCTGGGGCATGGTCCTAGGGCTCAGGTCCTCCGAGAGAGAGAAAGAAAGAGAGAAGGAGACAATTAGAGAATGCACACTTGGATTCACACAGGACACTGAATAGGACAGGAGTACTCCAGATATAACAAACTGACCCTCGCCCCCCGAGACATACTGGAGGCTGAGACATGAGGGGTCAGGAGACACTGTGGCCCCATCCGAGGACACCCCCGGACAGGGCCAAACAGGAAGGATATAACCCCACCCTCTTTGCCAAAGCACAGCCCCCACACCACTAGAGGGATATCTTCAACCACCAACTTACCATCCTGAGACAAGGCTGAGTATAGTCTAACCTAGAAGTGACAAAAGCATGGATGAATTTTTCTGCATCATTTTTGGACAGAAAGTTTCTGATTTTTGCAATGTTACGTAGATGGAAAAAAGCTGTCCTTGAAATGGTCTTGATATGTTCGTCAAAAGAGAGATCAGGGTCCAGAGTAACGCCGAGGTCCTTCAGTTTTATTTGAGACGACTGTACAACCATTAATATTAATTGTCAGATTCAACAGAAGATATCTTTGTTTCTTGGGACCTAGAACAAGCATCTCTGTTTTGTCCGAGTTTAAAAGTAGAAAGTTTGCAGCCATCCACTTCCTTATGTCTGAAACACATGCTTCTAGCAAGGGCAATTTTGGGGCTTCACCATGTTTCATTGAAATGTACAGCTGTGTGTCATCTGCATAGCAGTGGAAGTTAACATTATGTTTTTGAATAACATCCCCAAGAGGTAAAATATAGAGTGAAAACAATAGTGGTCCTAAAACGGAACCTTGAGGAACACCGAAATTTACAGTTGATTTGTCAAAGGACAAACCATTCAAAGAGACAAAGTGATATCTTTCCGACAGATAAGATCTAAACCAGGCCAGAACTTGTCCGTGTAGACCAATTTGGGTTTCCAATCTCTCCAAAAGAATGTGGTGATCGATGGCATCAAAAGCAGCACTAAGGTCTAGGAGCACGAGGATAGATGCAGAGCCTCGGTCCGATGCCATTAAAATGTCATTTACCACCTTCACAAGTGCTGTCTCAGTGCTATGATGGGGTCTAAAACCAGACTGAAGCATTTCGTATACATTGTTTGTCTTCAGGAAGGCAGTGAGTTGCAGCGCAACAGCCCTTTCTAAAAATTTTGAGAGGAATGGAAGATTCGATATAGGCCGATTAGTTTTTTATATTTTCTGGGTCAAGGTTTGGCTTTTTCAAGAGAGGCTTTATTACTGTCACTTTTAGTGAGTTTGGTACACATCCGGTGGATAGAGAGCCGTTTATTATGTTCAACATAGGAGGGCCAAGCACAGGATGCAGCTCTTTCAGTAGTTTAGTTGGAATAGGGTCCAGTATGCAGCTTGAAGGTTTAGAGGCCATGATTATTTTCATCATTGTGTCAAGAGATATAGTACTAAAACACTTGAGCGTCTCTCTTGATCCTAGGTCCTGGCAGAGTTGTGCAGACTCAGGACAACTGAGCTTTGAAGGAATACGCAGATTTAAAGAGGAGTCCGTAATTTGCTTTCTAATAATCATAATCTTTTCCTCAAAGAAGTTCATGAATTTATCACTGCTAAAGTGAAAGTCATCCTCTCTTGGGGAATGGTGCTTTTTAGTTAGCTTTGCGACAGATTCAAAAAGGAATTTCGGATTGTTCTTATTTTCCTCAATTTAGTTAGAAAAATAGGATGATCGAGCAGCAGTAAGGGCTCTTCGGTACTGCACGGTACTGTCTTTCCAAGCTAGTCGGAAGACTTCCAGTTTGGTGTGGCGCCATTTCCGTTCCAATTTTCTGGAAGCTTGCTTCAGAGCTCGGGTATTTTCTGTGTACCAGGGAGCTAGTTTCTTATGAGAATTTTTTTTAGTTTTTAGGGGTGCTATTGCATCTAGGGTATTGCGCAAGGTTAAATTGAGTTCCTCAGTTAGGTGGTTAACTGATTTTTGTCCTCTGGCTTCCTTGGGTAGACAGAGGGAATCTGGAAGGACATCAAGGAATCTTTGTGTTGTCTGTGAATTTATAGCACGACTTTTTATGTTCCTTGGTTGGGGTCTGAGCAGATTATTTGTTGCAATTGCAAACGTAATAAAATGGTGGTCCGATAGTCCAGGATTATGAGGAAAAACATTAAGATCCACAACATTTATTTCATGGGACAAAACTAGGTCCAGCGTATGACTGTGACAGTGAGTGGGTCCAGAGACATGTTGGACAAAACCCACTGAGTCGATGATGGCTCCGAAAGCCTTTTGGAGTGGGTCTGTGGACTTTTCCATGTGAATATTAAAGTCACCAAAGATTATGTAGACAGCTATGAAAAATACAGATGAATACTCTCTAGGTAGATAGTGTGGTCTACAGCTTATCATGAGATACTCTAGCTCATTAGATATCGTCCACAACTACAGGAAGCATTTGGTTGCAGTCATCGTAGCTGGCACAACCAGTTATTGAGTGTCAGGAGGCAATTACTTTTTCACACAGCGGAATTGGGTATTGCATAACTTTGTTAAATAAATACAATTAGTGTCTATTTTTTTGGTTGTTTGTAAAACTTAGGTTCCTTTTATCTAATATTAGATTTTGGTTGAAGATCGGATATCATTAAGTACAAAAAATATACTGAATGTAATCCATGACAGGCCTTTTACCAGTACTTATAAGATTTTGGCTCATTTACACAGGCAGCCCGATTCGGATCTTTGGCCCAATTTATTGCCAAATCATTTGATCTGATTGGTCAAAAGATAAGTTAAGTGACAAAAGATCAGATTGCAGCCTTGTTCTGACACATTGACAGTTGCTTTTGTTTGTGGCAATTTGACGTACAAGATACATTTATTGCCAGGGTTTAATAGTACAAAATGTTCAGCAAACGAATGAGAAATGAAAGAGACACAGCGCAAGACACATGTCAATCAGATATAGATTTCCATAGGTGATAAGGGTTACAGCTAGCCATGTGACTAGCTGTGACTCTTAACTAGACGCTCTGTCCTTCTTTCCCAAACATATAATAGACCGACTCTGACCCATGTCCCAACCCAGTGTCTGACACTGACCCACCTCTCTCTCCTTCCCTCCCTCCCTCAGCGCTGCCGGAGCTGGACGAGCTGACCATGGAGCGTGTGCTGGTGGAGCTGGAGAGCCAGTGTGAGGAGAACATGCAGCAGGCCATCGAGAAGGAGGAGGGCCTGGGCATCGAGTACGACGAGGATGTGGTGTGTGACGTGTGCCGGTCCCCAGAGGGAGAGGATGGGAACGAGATGGTCTTCTGTGACAAGTGCAACATCTGCGTACATCAGGTACAGGGAGGGGTGGCGGTGGAGGTGGGATGTTTTGCTGGGTGAAGAGGACGGGACAAGTAGATGCTCTCGGGTGTTAACAGTGTCTTCTCGTTGGAAGAGGGTGTAAGTGAATAGAGGGGAAAGTCTGTTTTGGTCGTATTGAGGGTGTTTTGTTTGGGATCAGGGGGCGATTGGGGATGGTGGGATTTGTAGTTCTTTGGGGTCATTACAAGAAGGACAAAGGTGTTAATTGGGGATTGTTTATAGTTACGTGGAGAAACTGGATACTATACTCTTCTTCCTTTGACTCCTTACCTCCCAACTGTCAGATCTTACAGAAAATAGGCCATCATTGTAAATAAGAATTTGTTCTTAACTGACTTGTTAAATAAAAAATATCCCTGTTATTGGAATTAAAATATTATTCTGAGTTTTTGACAATTATAAACAGTAAGAAAAATACATCCAAGAAATAGACCCATCGACCTCGTTTTAGTTTTTCAGGCTGCTGTTTTTTTATTGGGTGTAATGACGTTAATTGGTTTCACAATTCTCTGGCAGTCATACTCTGTCAACCTCCTCTGTTCAACGCTGTTTTGAAATGTTTGAAAATAGTTCCTCGTCCCTTTTTCCTTCCCCTGCCTCTCCTCTTCACTTTCCTCCCTCCTCTCCATCTCCTCTCCTGTCTCCTCCCCCTTTCTCCTGTCTCCTCCCCCTTTCTCCTGTCTCCTCCCCCTCTCTCATCTCCTCTCTCTCCTCTCTCTCCTCCCTCTCCCCACCCTCTCCCTCTCTCTCCTCTGTCTCCTTCCCCTCTCTCCTCTGTCTCCTCCCCCCTCTCCTTCTCTTTCTCCTCCTCCTCTCTCCTTTTCCTCCCTCACCCCTCTGTCTCTCCCCAGGCGTGTTATGGGATCCTGAAGGTCCCACAGGGGAGCTGGCTGTGCCGAACCTGTGCCCTAGGGGTGCAACCCAAATGCCTGCTGTGCCCCAAGAGAGGCGGAGCCCTGAAGCCCACCCGCAGTGGAACCAAGTGGGTCCATGTCAGCTGTGCCTTATGGATCCCTGAGGTGAGCCCACTGGACACACACACATATGTGCACCCCACACACACTCAAGCACGCACACATACATACAGTGCCTTCAGAAAGTATTCATTCCCCTTGACTTGTTCCACATTTTGTTGTGTTACAGCCTGAATTCAAAATGGATTAAATGTTGTTGTTTTTTCACCCATCTACACACAATAACCCATAATTAAAAAGTGAACTTTTCGCAAATCTATTGAAAATGTATTACAGAAATATCTCATTTACATACAGTACCAGTCAAAAGTTTGGACACACCTACTCATTCAAGGGTTTTTCTTTAGCTGTCATCGAGGCAAAGGGTGGCTACTTTGAAGAATCTCAAATATAAATATTTTGATTTGTTTAACACTTTTTTTGGGTTTACAACATGATTCCATATGTGTTATTTCATAGTTTTGATGTCTTCACTATTATTCTACAATGTAGAAAATAGTACAAATAAAGAAAAACCCTTGAATGAGTAGGTTTGTCCAAACTTCTGACACACCTGAGTCAATATATCTTAGAATCACCTTTGGCAGCGATTACAGCTGTGAGTCTTTCTGCATAAGTCTCTAAGAGCTCTGCACAACATGTTCATATTGTTCTTGAAAAAAAATCCTCAAAGCAAGACTCGGAAGTGCAAAATATAGTATTTAACATTTTTTTATTTAACCTTTATTTAACTAGGCAGGTCAGTTAAGAACAAATTCTTATTTACAATGACGGCCGACCCCGACTAAACCCTCCCCTAAACCGGCCGACTCTGGGCCAATTGTGCGCCTCCCTGTGGGACTCCCGATCACGGCCGGTTGTGATACAGCCCGGGATCGAACCCGGGTCTGTAGTGACGCCTCTAGACCGCTGCGCCAGTCAGGATCCCTTTTTTTGTACGTCTGACAAACACTTTCCATTGATTTGTTATTTCACCCCAACATAACAAATCATTAATATAAACAAACTGACGTAGTCTGGTCCACTTACTGAGTCTGGCTTTAAGCTCTGTCAAGCTGGTTGTTGATCATTGCTAGACAGCCGTTTTCAAGTCTTGCCATAGAAGTCGATTTTAATTGAATTACATACAGTAGGGAGGAACTATTGGATATACAGTGCCTTGCGAAAGTATTCGGCGCCCTTGAACTTTGCGACCTTTTGCCACATTTCAGCCTTCAAACATAAAGATATAAAACTGTATTTTTTTGTGAAGAATCAACAACAAGTGGGACACAATCATGAAGTGGAACGACATTTATTGGATATTTCAAACTTTTTTAACAAATCAAAAACTGAAAAATTGGGCGTGCAAAATTATTCAGCCCCCTTAAGTTAATACTTTGTAGCGCCACCTTTTGCTGCGATTACAGCTGTAAGTCGCTTGGGGTATGTCTCTATCAGTTTTGCACATCGAGAGACCGAAAAAAAAATTCCATTCCTCCTTGCAAAACAGCTCGAGCTCAGTGAGGTTGGATGGAGAGCATTTGTGAACAGCAGTTTTCAGTTCTTTCCACAGATTCTTGATTGGATTCAGGTCTGGACTTTGACTTGGCCATTCTAACACCTGGATATGTTTATTTTTGAACCATTCCATTGTAGATTTTGCTTTATGTTTTGGATCATTGTCTTGTTGGAAGACAAATCTCCGTCCCAGTCTCAGGTCTTTTGCAGACTCCATCGGGTTTTCTTCCAGAATGGTCCTGTATTTGGCTCCATCCATCTTCCCATCAATTTTAACCATATTCCCTGTCCCTGCTGAAGAAATTCAGGCCCAAACCATGATGCTGCCACCACCATGTTTGACAGTGGGGATGGTGTGTTTCATGGTGATGAGCTGTGTTGCTTTTACGCCAAACATAACGTTTTGCATTGTTGCCAAAAAGTTCAATTTTGGTTTCATCTGACCAGAGCACCTTCTTCCACATGTTTGGTGTGTGTCTCCCAGATGGCTTGTGGCAACCTTTAAACAACACTTTTTATGGATATCTTTAAGAAATGGCTTTCTTCTTGCCACTCTTCCATAAAGGCCAGATTTGTGCAATATACGACTGATTGTTGTCCTATGGACAGAGTCTCCACCTCAGCTGTAGATTTCTGCAGTTCATCCAGAGTGATCATGGGCCTCTTGGCTGCATCTCTGATCAGTCTTCTCCTTGTATGAGCTGAAAGTTTAGAGGGACGGCCAGGTCTTGGTAGATTTGCAGTGGTCTGATACTCCTTCCATTTCAATATTATCGCTTGCACAGTGCTCCTTGGGATGTTTAAAGCTTGGGAAATCTTTTTGTTTCCAAATCCGGCTTTAAACTTCTTCACAACAGTATCTCGGACCTGCCTGGTGTGTTCCTTGTTCTTCATGATGCTCTCTGCGCTTTTAACGGACCTCTGAGACTATCACAGTGCAGGTGGATTTATACGGAGACTTGATTACACACAGGTGGATTGTATTTATCATCATTAGTCATTTAGGTCAACATTGGATCATTCAGAGATCCTCACTGAACTTCTGGAGCGAGTTTGCTGCACTGAAAGTAAAGGGGCTGAATAATTTTGCACGCCCAATTTTCAGTTTTTGATTTGTTAAAAAAGTTTGAAATATCCAATAAATGTCGTTCCACTTCATGATTGTGTCCCACTTGTTGTTGATTCTTCACAAAAAAATACAGTTTTATATCTTTATTTTTGAAGCCTGAAATGTGGCAAAAGGTCGCAAAGTTCAAGGGGGGCCGAATACTTTCGCAAGGCACTGTAAGACCAACATCAACTCACCAACATTACGACCAGGAATACGACTTTCCCGAAGCGGATCCTCTGTTTGGCCTAACACTCAGAACAATGGATTGGATCCCAGCCGGCGACCCAAAACAACGGCGCCGTAGAAGGGGCAGACGGAGCGGTCTTCTGGTCAGGCTCTGTAGACGGGCACATCGCGCACAGCTCCCGAGCATACTACTCGCCAATGTCCAGTCTCTTGACAACAAGGTAGACGAAATCCGAGCAAGGGTAGCATTCCAGAGAGACATCAGAGACTGTGACGTTCTTTGTTTCACGGAAACATGGCTCACTCGAGACACACTATCGGAGTCGGTACAGCCTCCTGGTTTCTTCACGCATCGTGCCGACAGAAACAAGCATCTCTCTGGTAAGAAGGGCGGGGGTGTATGTCTTATGATTAACGAGTCGTGGTGTGATCATAACAACATACAGGTTCTCAAGTCCTTTTGTTCACCTGACTTGGAATTCCTCACAATCAAATGCTGACCGCACTATCTACCAAGATAATTCTCTTCGATCATAATCACAGTCGGGTACATTCCCCCCCCCAAGCAGACACATCAACGGCCCAGAAAGGATTTCATTCGACCCTATGTAAACTGGAAAACACATATCCTGAGGCTGCTTTTATTGTAGCTGGGGATTTTAACAAGGCTAATCTGAAAACAAGGCTCCCCAAATTCTATCAGCGTATCGATTGTGCTACCAGGGCTGGGAAAACCCTAGATCAATGTTATTCTAACATCCGCGACACATATAAGGCCCTCCCCTGCCCTCCTTTCGGAAAAGCTGACCACAACTCCATTTTGTTGCTCCCAGCCTATAGACAGAAACTAAAACAGGAAGCACCCGCGCTCAGGTCTGTTCAACGATGGTCCTACCAATCGGATTCCACACTTCAAGATTGCTTCGATCACGTGGACTGGGATATGTTCCGCATTGCGGCGAACAACAACATTGACGAATACGCTGATTCAGTGAGCGAGTTTATTAGCAAGTTCATCGGTGATGTTGTACCCACAGTGTCTATTAAAACATTCCCCAACCAGAAACTGTGGATTGATGGCAGCATTCGCGCATAACTGAAAGCGCGAACCACTGTTTTTAATCAGGGTGACCGGAAACATGACCAAATACAAACAGTGTAGCGATTCCCTCCGCAAGGCAATCAAACAAGCTAAGCGTCAGTATAGAGACAAAGTGGAGTCACAATTCAACGGCTCAGACACGAGGTATGTGGCAGGGTCTACAGTCAATCACGGACTTCTTCAAAAGATAAACCAGCCCCTTCGCGGACCACGATGCCTTGCTCCCAGACAGACAAAACAACTTTTTTGCTCGCTTTGAGGACAATACAGTGCCACTGACACGGCCCGCTACCAAAACCTGCGGACTCTCCTTTACTGCAGCCAACGTGAGTAAAACATTTAAACGTGTTAATCCTCGCAAGGATTCAGGCCCAGACGCCATCCCCGGCCATGTTCTCAGAGCATGCGCAGACCAGCTGGCTGGTGTGTTTACAGACATACTCAATCAATTCTTATCCCAGTCTGCTGTTCCCAGATGCTTCAAGAGGGCCACCATTGTTCCCGTTCCCAAGAAAGCTAAGGTAACTGAGCTAAACGACTACCGCCCCGTAGCACTCACTTCCGTCATCATTAAGTGCTTTGAGAGACTAGTCAAGGACCATATCACCTCCACCCTACCTGACACCCTAGACCCACTCCAATTTGTTTCCCGCCCCAATAGGTCCACAGACGACACAAACACCATCACACTGCACACTGCCCTAACCCATCTGGGCAAGAGGAATACCTATGTAAGAATGCTGTTCATCGATTACAGCTCAGCATTTAACACCATAGTACCCTCCAAACTCGTCATTAAGCTCGAGACCCTGGGTCTCGACCCTGCCCTGTGCAACTGGGTCCTGGACTTCCTGACGGGCTACCACCAAGTGGTGAGGGTAGGTAAAAACATCTCCAACCTGCTGATCCTCAAACTCAAATGGTCCACCCACACAGACAGCATGGTGAAGAAGGCGCAGCAGCGCCTCTTCAACCTCAGGAGGCTGAAGAAATTCAGCTTGTCTCCAAAAACACACAAACTTTTACAGATGCACAATCGAAAGCATCCTGTCGGGCTGTATCACCGCCTGGTACGGCAACTGCTCCGCCCATAACCGTAAGGCTCTCCAGAGGGTAGTGAGGTCTGCACAACGCATCACCGGGTGCAAACTACCTGCCCTCCAGGACACCTACAGGACCCAATGTCACAGGAAGGCCAAAAAGATCATCAAGGACTACAACCACCCGAGCCACTGCCTGTTCACCCCGCTATCATCCAGAAGGCGAGGTCAGTACAGGTGCATCAAAGCAGGGACCGAGAGACTGAAAAACAGCTTCTATCTCAAGGCCATTAGACTGTTAAACAGCCATCACTAACATTGAGTGGCTGCTGCCAACATACTGACTCAACTCTTGCCACTTTAATAATGTAATCAATTTATCACTAGCCTCTTTATATAATATTTAAATACCCCACATTTCTCATCTCATATGTATATACTGTACTCTATACCATCTACTGCATCTTGCCATGTTGATGTAATTAAATGTATCAGTAGCCACTTTAAACAATGCCACTTTGTGTTATGTTTACATACCCTACATTACTCATCTCATATGTATATACTGTACTCTATACCATTTACTGCATCTTGCCTATGCCGTTCGAGCATCACTCATTCATATATTTTTATGTACGTATTCGTATTAATTTCTTTACACTTGTGTGTATAAGGTAGTTGTTGTAAAATTGTTAGGTTATATTACTTGTTAGATATTACTTCATGGTCAGAATTAGAAGC
Organism: Oncorhynchus masou masou; assembly: GCF_036934945.1. Classification (NCBI taxonomy): domain Eukaryota; kingdom Metazoa; phylum Chordata; class Actinopteri; order Salmoniformes; family Salmonidae; genus Oncorhynchus; species Oncorhynchus masou. The sequence continues at coordinate 82,549,299 of NC_088223.1, read as the reverse complement.
ACAAGCATTTCACTACACTTGCAGTAACATCTGATGTGACCAAATAAATTTGATTAGATTTTTTATTTTTTTCCAAACTGTAACTCGGCCACTCAGGAACATTTAATGTCGTCTTGGGAAGCAACGCCAATGTATGTTTGACTTTATGTTTTAGGTTATTGTTCTGCTGAAGGTGAATTTGTCTCCGTGTCTGTTCGAAAGAAGACTGAACCAGGTTTTCCTCTAGAATTTTGCCTGTGCTTAGCTAAAATACTCCCCAGTCCTTGCCGATGACAAGCATACCCATAACATGATGCAGCCACTACCATGCTTGAAAATAAGAAGTGTGGTACTCAGTAATGTGTTGTTGGATTTGATCCAAACATAACGCTTTGTATTCAGGACAAAGTTAATTTCTTAGCAATTTTACTAGTTCCTAATTGCAAACAGGATGAATGTTTGGAATATATTTTTTCTGTACAGGCTTCCTTCTTTTCACTTTGTCAATTAGGTTAGTATTGTGGCGTAAATACAATGTTGTTGATCCATCGTCAGTTTTCTCCTATCACAGCCATTAAACGCTGAACATTTTAAGTCACCATTGGCTTCATGGTTTCCTTCCTCTTCAGCAACTGACTTATGAAGGAGGCCTGTATCTGTTGTAGTGACTGGTTGTATTGATACACCATCCAAAGTGTAATTAATATGGGTTTATTAATTTAAAATATATGTGTATATATTTAACCTTTATTTAACTAGACAAGTCAGATATACTGAACAGAAATATAAACACAACATGCAACAATTTCAAAGATTTTGATGAGTTACAGTTCATATAAGGAAATCAGTCATTTGAAATAAATCAATTAGGCCATAATCAATGGATTTCTCATGACTTGGCAGGGACACAGCCATGGATGGGCCTGGGAGGGCATAGGCCTACCCACTTGTGAGCCAGGTCCAGCCATTCAGAATGAATTTCTCCCACAAATGGGCTTTATTACAGACACTTGTGAGCTAAAGATGAAAACCTTTCCTACGACTATTATTATGTTATTTTTTGATTGGCTATGGCTTTGCAGAAGCCGCACTGCTTCTTGACTCAATGCCCACTTACCCCGGAAGCCAGCCGCACCAATGTGTCGGAGGAAACACTGTGCACCTGGCAACCATGTCGGCGTGCACTGTGCCCGGCCTGCCACAGGAGTCACTAGTGCACAATGGGACAAGAACATCCCTGCCGGCCAAACCCTCCCCTAACCCGGACGACGCTGGGCCAATTATGTGCCGCCCCATGTGTCTCCGGGTCACGGCCGGTTGGGACAGAGCCTGGACTCAAACCCAGAAACTCTAGATCCAGCAATGATTCACATATATGCAGATACACACACTCCCACTTCCAAACAGACAAGCACACACACACACACCTTGAGCATCAACATTACGGGGACATTATGACTAACATGCTCTTTGTTCTGCTTCTCAAACCGGCGTTAAGAGCTTAGATCCCAGTTAATGCAGTGTCGTTCGGGGTCCTGAAACCTTTTAGTAATACTTGTATTTTGTCACCCTTGATAGAACTAGTTGTTATTGTTCTGTGTTTGTTTTATGGTTGTCACAATACCAGTATGGCGATACTCAGAGGTATCGTAGCAAGGAAAGAACATGAAGTGGACTGAATTTCCTCAAGGGAAACATTCCTAATGTTGGAAACAGGCAACCTTATGTTGTCACCCAGAATCACATGTTTCTCACTTAGTCTTCAAAAGCACTAACCTCCCTCCCTGTGGCTCTGTGACTCTCTCAGCAGCCCTCCAAACCCCCTCATAAAAAAGGTCAACTTAAATGTCTGCCTTTTCATTTGATTTCATCCTCATTTCCAATTGTCACTTTAAATGAAAGCTTTTTGGAAATATAAACTAATTGGAGCCGGGATGAGCGGAAGGAGTGATTTGACAAGCACCACAAACACACATACGCACACTCAGAGAAAGTCTCACACACATACACAAACACACACTCAGAGAAAGTCACACACACACTCAAAGACAAACAAACACACAGAAAGGCACACTCCAAAAGAGAGACAGTTCTTTAAAGCTGAAAACGCTTGGATATTCTAATCAAGAGAGGACAAAAGTGAGGCAGGGAAAGGAATTAGGGTGCTGCCTGCGCGGAGCGAGGGATCACAGTCCTCCACTCAGTGTGAAATGCCTGGTTCAATGGTTGCAGTCAGAATGGGGAGAATTCACACAGCATTTCATGGATTGTCAGGGAGAGGAGGGGATGGAGGATTTCAGGATTGTAAGGGAGAGGAGGTGGAGATGGAGGATGTCAGAGAGAGGAGAGGAGAGGATGTCAGGAATGTCAGGGAGAGGAGGGGATGGAGGGAGGGGATGGAGGATGTCAGGAATGTCAGGGAGAGGAGAGGATGGAGGATGTCAGGGAGAGGAGAGGAGAGGATGTCAGGAATGTCAGGGAGAGGAGGGGATGGAGGATGTCAGGAATGTCAGGGAGAGGAGAGAATGTCAGGAATGTCTGGATGTTATTAGGGCTGGGTGTGCTTCTACACCTGCATTGCTTGCTGTTTGGGATTTTAAGCTGGGTTTCTGTACAGCACTTTGAGATGTCAGCTGATGTAAGAAGAGCTTTATAAATACATTTGATTTGATTTGACATGAGGGGTGAGGCTTACAGAAAGTATTTTTAGAGTGAGGAATATGAATGTGGGGGAATGAATATCGGAGCCTGTCCGGGAAGGGAAAGACACTTCAAGAGAGCACAGTACTGGGTCTAGAAATACTCAGCATGCAGAATGCCGTCTTTATCCTGATGGTCATATAGACTATATAAGGAAAACATGAAATTCAATCGATTCAGGAGAAGAACTGCTTACAATCTGTATTAAAGTCTGAACCACAGTGCCTGATAAGTATCTATACAAACTCTATAAACACTCCTCTGGTAACCCTATACATGTACGTGATGTGACTGTCTGTATGAACGTCTCGTAAGACACATCTTTGTTGACATTGTGTGTGTGTGTGTGTGTGTGTTGTATCCAGGTGAGTATAGGCTGTCCAGAGAAGATGGAGCCCATTACTAAGGTGTCCCACATTCCCGCCAGCCGCTGGGCCCTGTCCTGCAGCCTGTGTCGAGAACACACTGGCACCTGCATACAGGTGAGATATACATACACACACACACACACACTAGGGATAGGAATAGCCAGGGACCTCACAATACGATATCACGATACTTAACACTCACACTCCAGTAACACTTTTTCATTTTAGTGTGCCAGTGCTCCTTCGGCTGTTAAAGATGCCCTGAAGGTGTGAAAATGAGTTCCTCATTAGCGGCACATATCGTCATATACTGTTCATATTAAAATACCAGTACGTTTGGCGTAAACACATAGGACTTAGAGAGATAGCAGGTGATGTTGCGCAGAAAGAATCAGCACGTCCTCTGATGTCAAGCTGTGCTCGTTTGACACCAAACAACTGAAACCGGTTGCACTAACTAACCACACGTGTTGAATCACTGTGACAAATTATGATTTCATGTTTTATTGGTGGATTATTTGATTCATGTACTAATAAGTTATGATGTAGCTCATCAATAATGTGTCCCTGATGGCTGCTTTAATTAGTGTACAATATAGGGAATATAGTGCCTTTTGGGATCTACACTAAGGATCTGGTACTCCCATAACGTTGGCATTAAGGTGATGAGGTCTAGTGAGTTGGCAGTAAAGCATCGGAGCGTGTACAGTATCAGTATCCTCTATCCACCAGACAGACTGTCATATATTTGGACTGGAGAGAACCACTTCCATTTAATGTCTGGCGGCCAGACAATGCTAGTCAGTGTGGGGAGCTGCTATTGAGGGCATTACCAAGCTGCAGGCTGAAGAGTTGAGGAATAGTGATTTCCAGTTGTGGCTTCTCTCTCCTCGTCATGGCAGACAGAACCGGAGGGGCTCCAAACCCTCAGGAGAGACAGCTACTGAGATAAGTGGGATATTCTACTGTGCTGGGGGGAGGGAGAGATGGTGAGAAAGAATGCTTTGGAATGGGAAGAGGACTGAGTCGGAGCAAAGTGGGCTCCTCTCTGCCTATGTAGAGAGCGAAGGAAAGAGACAGATGTCATAAATGGCATCCTAATCCCTGCATAGTGCACTACATTGTGAGTTTGGCCTCTGTAGTGCACTATAAAGAGTACCATTTGGGACGCAGTCCTTGAGCATGCTCGTCATTGTCATCCCAGGCCCTTAGAAAATGTAGGCCTCTCTGATGGAATGGAAAACACTACTAGCCTCCCTTCCCTCCTCCCCATCCCTCCTTCACCCCCATCCTTCCTCCCCCATCCCTCCTTCCTCCCATCCCTCCTTCACTCCCATCCCTCCTTCCTCCCATCCCTCCTTCACTCCCATCCCTCCTTCACTCCCATCCCTCCTTCACTCCCATCCCTCCTTCACTCCCATCCCTCCTTCACTCCCATCCCTCCTTCACTCCCATCCCTCCTTCACCCCCATCCTTCCTCCCCCATCCCTCCTCCCCCATCCATTCCTCCCCCCCATCCCTCCTCCCCCCCATCCCCTCCTTCACCCCCTGTCATCCTTCCTCCCCCATCCCTCCTTCCTCCCATCCCTCCTTCACTCCCATCCCTCCTTCCTCCCATCCCTCCTTCACTCCCATCCCTCCTTCACTCCCATCCCTCCTTCACTCCCATCCCTCCTTCACTCCCATCCCTCCTTCACTCCCATCCCTCCTTCACTCCCATCCCTCCTTCACCCCCATCCTTCCTCCCCCATCCCTCCTCCCCCCATCCCTCCTCCTCCCCTATCCCTCCTTCCCCCATCCCTCCTTCACCCCAATCCTTCCTCCCCTATCCCTCCTCCCCTATCCCTCCTTCACCCCAATCCTTCCTCCTCTCATCCTTCCTCCCCCCATCCCTCCTCCCCTATCCCTCCTTCACCCCAATCCTTCCTCCTCTCATCCCTCCTTCACCCCCATCCCTCCTCCCCCATCACGTCATGGGACCAGTCTGAGTTTTGAAATGGATAGGCCTGAGGAAAGGCAAGAACAGAGGTTTGATTTAGACTGGTTTTTATGAGGGAGGTACAGACAGATCAGGGGTTGTGACAATATGGGAACCAATGTTTGTTTTGACCGTGTTGCCCACAGGACAAGAGCGCCTGTCTGTCTGGGTTAGACCAGACAGAGGCAGACCGTTAGAAGAAGTTTTCCAGAACAGACATTTCTCTGGACACATTCTTTGTCACGTGTACTGTGGTGGCAGAGGAAGGAGTTGTGACAGTGTTGCTTAGCAATCATTAACACGTTTCTGTTTGTGTGAGGCAAACATCATCAGAGAAAAACTATTGTTGTGACTGTGTACCTTGTCATTTTTATGTGTTTAACAACTCTTAAGCCGTGTTGATGTGACTCGTATGTAAATATGTAACTCTCCTCCCTCCTTCCCCAGTGCTCCATGCCCTCCTGTATTGTGGCCTTCCATGTGACCTGCTCGTTTGACCACGGCCTGGAGATGCGTACCATCCTGGCTGAGAACGACGAGGTGCGCTTCAAATCATACTGCCTGGAGCACAGCAGCACTACCGGCAACAGTAACCACGCTGCCGCTGTCGCCGGCAACAGTAGCCACACCAACACCATGACTGGTAACAGTAACCACACCAACGGCGCCCACTGCGCTGGTGCCAGCAGTAAAACGGACTGGGCCGGACACGGCAACGAGCACAGAGTCAACGCCGGGCCGGAACACCACCAAGCGGCCAGCGAGCTGCCACCTGTGGAGCGTCCAGACCGAGACCAGATGGAAAGGGAGAAGGCCAGCCAGCGCAAACAGAAACTACAGGAGCTGGAGGACGAGTTCTACTGCCTGGTGGACCCCAAAGACGTGGCGGAGAGCCTGGGCCTGCCGGACGCCCACGTGGACTTCCTGTACCAGTTCTGGAAGCTGAGGAGGAAGTCCAACTTCAACCGTCCGCTGGTGACACTGAAAAGAGACGAGGTAGATAACCTGGCTCAGCAGGAGCAGGACGTGCTGTACCGACGCCTCAAACTGTTCACACACCTACGCCAGGACCTAGAGAGGGTGAGTGCCTGGCTGGGCCGGGGAGTTTGTGTTAGTGTGTGTATTGATTGATTGATGTTGTAATGATGTGTATGTGTGTTGCTCTGCCTGTCCATCCTGTATGGTTTACAAAATCCAGTCTGCCTGGGTCATCAATTGAGCAAACGATGAAAAGGCTTAATGGCTGAATGAAAGACTCATCCATATACAGTTCGGTCCAAGCTCTCCTCCTCTGAGAATCTGTCCATCATGTAGTTTGACTGAGTCCAGGGGTACCCTGCCCTATCCTGTTTCCTCAGGATGCCCCATGCAGCGTCATAGAAAACAATCTGGGCTCCACCAGTTAAGGCTGTAATACAGTATGTTGTGTGAAGCAGAGTAGAGTGGAGGGAGGCAGGCAGCTAACCAGGTCCAAATGGCTGATTTAATTAACCGGTTGGAGATGGAGGCTGAGCAGGGCAGTCACACTCAGTAGTCCCCTGGGCCACACATACACACACACACACACACACACACACACACACACACACACACACACACACACTGCACCCACACCCTCTGTGGTAGAGCTCTGCTATTTGACCTGAGCCTGACGGGCCCCAACACTACATCGAGTTAGGGCTGGATGGGGGCTGTTTGTTTCATCAATAACTAGGCTACTGGTAGGCCTCGGGTATCACTAAATTGATCACTAACATTTTGAAGCTGAGCCATTTGCTCATGCTCTGCTGCACAGTACAGTCACATCTGACTAAGATCATAATGTGGTGTCAGAAGTGCTTCAACCTCGTCAAATATAAGACAGGAGAGATTATTTCACAGAAAATAATGTTGCTTGAGTTTTTTCTGTGATGAAAAGTAGCTTACAGCTCACTGCTCTCTCCTTTCTACGTTGAGCAGAGCAGCCAAGAGCAGCCTGAGCCGTTGCTATGGCTACTCACTGACTCAGAGTCAACATGAGCAGAGTGCATGCAGAGCGAGCTGCCTGCACGCATGGAGCGAGTGCCTGCACATACGGAGCTGCCTGCATGCTTGGAGCGAGTGACAGTTATTTCTGATTTTGGGTTTCAGGCAGGGCTTTAAATTTGGCAGAAGCAATCGGGCCTGGGTAGGGTCGGGCCTGGGTAGGGTTGGGCCTGAATGTCGGGCATGGGTAGGGTCAGGCCTGGGTAGGGTAGGGCCTGAATATCGGGCATGTGTAGGGCTAATAACCTCAAAGCGCAGATTGATGCATCGAGAGCTCCTCTTCCATTCGGGCCCTCCACTTAGCCACAGGGCCACAGGTTGAGTGATGCCTGTGTTTGTCACGCAGCCCTGCCGCTGTTAGACCGAAGGATGCATGTGTGGGCCCGGGCATTATCAGGTTATCACAGCTCAACATCTCAGCTCTCTATATGCTGTAATGCGTTGTTAACTGGCTATTTGAAAATCATTTCTATCCTCTTAACCTGAATCAGTGGAGGATTGTATTTCGGGGATGCGTCCCAAATAGAACCCTATTCCCTTATTCATACACTACTTTATAATGGGCCCATTGAACCTTGTTAAAAAAGTAGTGCACTATCAAGGGAATTTGTGATGCATACCTGCTGCTGCTGAGTGACGCGCCAACCCCACCCGCGTCTTCTGTCTCTATAAAATCGGCATTTCTGAGTGTACACTAACAATCAGTAGTGGATTGAGCTCAGGCCTAGTAAATGTAGTGATCACAAGCTTCCACAGAGATCTTCCCTCTGCACTACATCCAGCACCACCACTACCCCTGTCTAGCTGGTTGGGTGGCTGGGGTTGTGGTTGTGGTTAACGTAGGTAGCTTCCTCTATATCCCCTTACGGCCGTATGCAGTAGGTTACCTGCTGGGTTGTAGAATCGCCAGGAAATTAACAGAAAATGGCAGCCAATGTTATGTGATCAGACTCAGGCCACCCTGACTACCCTGATTGTTTGAACAGTAGTGACTTGAGGGCTGCTGCAGGGTAGTTAATACACCCCTAGTTATTACACCCCTTAATACACTAGTTGAGTTGAGCAGGAAGTAGGAAGTGTTTAAGTAGAGCGGTTTTCTCCTTGTCTTCCCAGTGGTGTGGCACATGACAAGGAGCTCTTTTTAATTTGCCACGCTCACTGGTTAAATGAGTGGGGTGGCAGATAGCCTAGTGGTTAGAGCGTTGGACGGAAAGTTGCAAGATCGAATCCCTGAGCTGACAAGGTCAAAATCTGTTAACCCACTATTCTTAGGCTGTCATTGAAAATAAGAATTTGTTCTTAACTGAGGTAAAAATGAGCCCTGTAATGTGCTTATAGTGATGTCAACCAGATGTGTTCTACCCACAACATGGGATACCTTATGAAAGGGACCGCTCATTCGTTAGCAACATCCATAGCAACAAGAGCAGTAGAAAAGAACATTGAAGTGAACAGTCATTTTTATAGATTGTGATGTCTGTCACGATAGGCCCTGATGGCTCTAGGCCTATATAAGTGTGTGTGTGTGTGTGGTAATTGTTTGTGTGTACTGTACTAATCTTTAGGCTAAGGTTGAACGGTATACCGAAACTTCTGTACTTTATAGCGTGAAGATCAAAGTACCTTCTCCACTTACTCATTCATTGCCAGAGCTGCATTGTTAGCTACACACTCATGCTGCATTATTCTTGGGCAATATACCATTTCTACCATATACTGCGGTATTTCGAAATACCGATGGTGTGATTTTCAATACCAATTTTGGTGGTGGGGTGTACCCCCGCCTCAGTGGTTGAGGGGGTGCGTGCTTCGCCACTGCTTAAAACTAACTACATGTTAAGTATACAGTGCATTCGGGAAAGTATCCAGATCCCTTAACCTTTTCCACATTTTGTTATGTTGCATTCTCATTCAAAAATTGATTAAATCATTTTTTTCCCTCATCAATCTACACACAATACCCCATAATGAAAAATATATATATTTATTTTTTTGCAAATGTATTTTTTTTTAAACGGACATATCACATTTACATAAGTATTTAGACCATTTACTCAGTACTCTGTTGAAACACATTTGGCAGCGATTACAGCCTCAAGTCTTCTTCAATATGACGCTACAAGCATGGCACACCTGTATTTGGGGAGTTTCTCCCATTATTCTCTGCAGATCCCCTCAAGCTCTGCCAGGTCGGATGGGGAGCGTCGCTGAAAATATATTTTTCAGGTCTCTCCAGAGATGTTTGATCTGGTTCAAGTCCTGACTGGCCCACTCAAGGACATTCGGAGACTTGTCCCGAAGCCACTCCTGCATTGTCTTGGCTGTGTGCTTATGGTCGTTGTTCTGTTGGAAGGTGAACCTTTGCCCCAGTCTGAGGTCCTGAGCGCTCTGGAGCAAGTTTTCATCAAAGATCTCTCTATATTTTGCTCCGTTCATCTTTCCCTCGATCCTGACTAGTTTCACAGTCCCTGCCGCTGAATTACATCCCCATAGCATGATGCTGCCACCACTATGTTTCACCATAGGGATGGTGCCAGGTTTTATCCAGATGTGGCACTTGGCATTCAGGCCAGAGAGTTCAATCTTGGTTTCATCAGACCAGAGAATCTTCTTTCTCATGGTCTGAGAGTCTTTAGGTGCCTTTTGGCAAACTCCAAGGGGGCTGTCATGTGCCTTTTACTGAGGAGTGGCTTCCATCTGGCCACTGTACCATTAAGGACTGATTGGTGGAGTGCTGCAGAGATGGTTGTCCTTCTGGAAGATTCTCCCATCTCCACAGAGGAACTCTGGAGCTCCATCAGACAGACCATCAATTTCTTGGTCACCTCCCTGACCAAAGCCCTTCTCCCCGATTTCTCAGTTTGGCTGGGCGGCCAGCTCTGGGACGAGTCTTGGTGGTTCCAAACCTCTTCCCTTTAAGAATGATGGAGGCCGCTGTGTTCTTGGGGGCCTTCAATGCTGCAGAAATGCCAAATCAAATTTTATTTGTCGCATGCGTCGAATACAACAGGTGTAGTAGACCTTACCGTGAAATGCTTACTTACAAGCCCTTAACCAACAATGCAGTTCAAGAAATGGAGTGAAGAAAAATATTTACTAAATAAATATTAAACTAAAGTAATAAACAAACTAAAGTAAAAAATAAAAAGTAACACAATTAAATGACATAATAATGAGGCTATATACAGACTTGGCAGCTCCTGTACCGCTTGCCATGCGGTAGCAGAGAGGACAGTCTATGACTAGAATCTTTGACAATTCTTTGGGCCTTTCATTGACACCGCCCTAGTATATACAGTATATCACAAAAGTGGGCCTTGGCAATCTTATTATAGCCCAGGCCATCTTTATGTAGAGCAACAATTCTTTTTTTCAGATCCTCAGAGAGTTATTTGTCATGAGGTGCCATGTTGAACTTCCAGTGACCAGTCAGTATGAGGGAGTGTGAGAGCGATGACACCAAATTTAACACACCTGCTCCCCATTCACACCTGAGACCTTTTAACACTAACGAGGCACATGACACCGGGGAGGGAAAATGGCTAATTGGGCCCAATTTGGACATTTTCACTTTTGTTGCCAGCGGTTATTTTGAGGGGACAGCAAATTTACACTGTTATACAAGCTGTACACTCACTACTTTACATTGTAGCAAAGTGTCCTTTCTTCAGTGTTGTCACATGAAAAGATATACTCAAATATTTTTTTTAAATGTGAGGGGTGTACTCACTTTTGTGATATACTGTAGGTACGCACTACCCTCTGTTGTGCCTAATGGTCGTATAGCGAGCAGTTGCCATACCGAGCTGTGATGCAACCGGTCAGAATGCTGTCTGGTGCAGCTGTACAACTTTTGGAGGATCTGGGCACCCATGCCAAATCTTTTCAGTCTGCTGAGGGGGAAATGTGTTGTCGTGCCCTCTTCACAACTGTCTTGGAATGTTTGGAACATGATAGTTTGTTGGTGATGTGGACACCAAGGAACTTGAAACTCTCGACCCGCTCCACTACAGCCCAGTCGATATTAATGGGGGCCTGTTCGGCTCTATTTTTCCAGTAGTTCTCGATCATCTCCTTGGTCTTGCTCACATTGAGAAAGAGGTTTTTGTCCTGGCACCACACGGTCAGGTCTCTGACCTCCTCCCTATAGGCTCTCATATCGTTGTCTGTGATCAGGCCTACCACTTGTGTCATCAGCAAACTTAATGATGGTGTTGGAGTTGTGCCTGGCCACACAGTCATGGGTGAACAGGGAGTACAGGAGGAGACTAAGCACGCACCCCTGAGGGGCCCCGATTTTGAGGATCAGCGTGGCAGATGTTTTGTCGCCTACCCTTACTACCTTGGGGTGGCCCATCAGGAAGTCCAAGATCCAGCCAGCTCTACATTATCTATGTCGTTCTGCTACGACTCTGTGAAACGTAAGATATTACAGTTTTTAATGTCCTGTTGGTAGTATGGTCTCGACCGTAGATCAGCAAGTTGACCTTCTCCCTCTATATCTCCGCCTTTTCTTCACGGAAATGACAGGGATTTGGGACTGATCTCCGGAGAGCAGTATATCCTTCACGTCAGACTCATTAAAGAAAAAATCTTTGTTCAGTTCGAGGTGAGTAACAATGTTCTGATGTCCAGAAGCTCTTTTCGGTCATAAGAGATGGTAGCAGCAACTTTATGTACAGAAGCAGTTACAAACAATGCAAAAATGTTTTAAATAAATAGCACAGTTGGTTAGGAGCCCATAAAAACGTCAGCCATCCCCTCCGGTGCCAATATCATTACCTCGACACAATCCTGTCTCGGAGCTCTACGGACAATTCCTTCGACCTCATGACTTGGTTTGTGCTCTGACATACACTGTCAACTAATTTATACAGACAGGTGTGTGCTTTTCCAAATCATGCTCAATCAATTGAGTTTACCACCTGTGGACTCCAATCAAGTTGTAGAAACATCTTAAGGCTGATCAATGGAAACAGGATGCACCTGAGCTCAATTTCGAGTCTCATAGCAAAGGGTCTGAATACATGTAAATAATAAATTTGCAAACATTTCTAAAAGCCTGTTTTCGCTTTGTTATCATGGGATATTGTGTGTAGATTGATGAGGGAAAAAAAGGTAATTTAATACATTTTAAAATAAGGCTGTAACGTAATAAAATGTGGAAAAAGTCAAATGGGTTTGAATACTTTCCGAATGCACTGTAACTATAAGAATTCTAAGATGTGTCAAATAAAGGAATGATAAATGATGGCTATATGTTAAGATCAAGCTTCTTGTTTACAGTAGATACATTCCTTCCCTTCCTGGTCCAAGGTCTCTGTTGTTTAAATTGTTTTGGGCGTTAAAAAAAAGTGGATTTAATTTTTTTTTAAATAGTGCCCCTTGAGTGCACTTCTGGTAATACTGTATTCCACAGTATGATACAGAAACACTATGACAATATAACAATCTGGATACAACCCAACCCTACGCTGCACAGAAGTTAACACACTTGAATAATGCAACACGGCATGTAGAAATGTTGAAGCTGTTCATTTACTGTTCACAAAACAATGTCCATACCGGCTACAACACTTTTACAAGACGATACCGGTAGCTTTCAGCTTTAATTGTAGGCTAGCTGTGTTTGCTAGCTTACAGCTGAATTCACTAACCAAGTACTTTGTTTGTGATAATGTGCAAACCGTAATGCAAAATATGCTGATTGTCACCAAAAACTGCCACTTCTTCATCTCCCGCGCCTCCCGTCTAGGTTCCACTACATTCCATAGTCAGATTCCGCAGCCACGCTCTGCCTTGCTAATGATGTCATTGCTTTCCTAAAAGAAAGAGCACACTTTAAAAAAAGAAGAGATTGCTTCTTCTATACGATTGTTGCTGATCAGTAGTATAAAATATGTTCTCCTAGCAGTTGCCAATAATATAATCCCTAAATGGAAGGGATTGTTTGTCATCTGTAGCTCCATGAAATCAGCTAAAACGAGCTGCATGCACACACTCCTATTGAATAATATACATCCACCTGTATTGTGAATAGACCTAGGCTGCATCTTGATTTACCCAGTTTACCAATAGAGATTTACCATTGAATAAAGGATTACCATTATGTTGTTTTGTAGATAGATTGGTAAAAAACTAATTGAAATTGATTTTATGATTGTATAATTGAATTAATGAATGCATACATGACTGTTTATAAAATATTGACATAAAAATGTTGAAATGTATTGATATTGAACTCTAAAGATGCCCAACGATTGAACAGAGCAGAAGCTGAGTTTATCTGTTTGAACTTTGGCCATTATGGCTTTTTTATTGTGATATTGAGTATCGTGATGGTATCGAGTATCATAATACTAAACCTGGTATCGGTACTGAAATACAACACGACTATCGGCTGAATGCATTGATGGGCCTGGATAACCACCTATTGCTTATCTCTCGCTCTTTCTTAGGGCTGGGCGATGTGGCCAAAATATTATGTAATGGTATTTCTCAAATGATTTTGAACCGCTTGGGTGAACTTTTGGAATCATGGAAATAGAATGTTTATTATAATATTAGATTATTATTAGATTAGATTATAAATAATAGTGGGCACTTTGAATACAGTGTTGTGTGACATGACAATGAATGAAAATGCCATGGACGAGTTATTGTGACAGGGTAGGAACCAAAGGGATATTCAGTGTTTCCTAGGGGACACTATAATCATTGGCTTTATTCATATAGCCAACATATTCATGCTTCGCCTTTTCCTCTTTGATTTAGTAGATACTGTTGCACAAACAACATGCTGATTAAGGCCTCCACCAGTACTGGTATCAGGCTGTAGTAGCTAGCTACGTTTGCTCTGACTCAGTACTTTTATTAGCTAGTTACCTAGCCAGCTAACTAGCGATGAGCATTAGTGGCTAACATGATTTAGCTTAACTTACTAAGAAAATACGAACTAGCTGTTTGCAGATGTAAGAAGCACAAACTAATATTGTAATTATAGAACGCTTGTGGATTTATATTAAGATCAAAGTGGAAACAACGTTGTTGTCATCAACATTGTTGCATGTGCTGCATTGAGCATGTAGACTGAACGAAAGTGTCTATAGTGTAAGGTGACCAGATTTCAGACATGAAAACTGGGGACATTTCCAGTTTGGTGGTCAATATATCATTAAAATATCCAATGTTATTATGTATGATATTAAAAAGGGGGACAATTCCGGGTTCATGTATTTAGTCTAACAGGCACACTGTGATAGAGAAAACAACTATATTACAGAAACACTACAGACGAGACAGAACTGTCCGATCTGAACAGCCATTCAGTGGTCCTGGTAGTCTGGGTAGAATAAGAGCAGAAGAGAACAGACAATAGTATATGTGAAATACTTAACATAATAAAGAAATAAGATGCTGATGAGATTGGTAACTACATAATATACTTATACCAAACTAATCTGTATATTTCTCAGAAGAATGTATTTTCTTCAGAATTGCTCTGTCTTTGGCCAGGTTCTCCATGAACTCCTGGCAGGGGAGGTTTAAGTGTGTCTTCACAACAATCATGGCCTTGATGGTAGGAACAGTGAACCTATTTCTTGCTGCTGTCCATAGAGCATTCATTTGGGAGAACACTCTCTCGACTGGTGCATTACTTCCAGGTAAGCACATGACAACAGACGCTAATCTAGCCAGGTTAGTGTGTGGGATGTCATTCTCTTTGAAGTGGGTAACCACAGTGCTCCATCTCTGACTGAGCGGTGTCTCAGATGTTTTCCATTCTTCAAGCGATCCCCCCTTTAGGAACTCTTACAGGCCAGTAACCTCGTCGAACAATGCATCCTCATTGATGGTCACATTGGGGCATTTTTCCTGCAGTGTGGGTGCTGCCTTCACGCAGAGGTTGCCTTTTTAAAAGGAGACCATGTAAATCTTTTAGATTATCTGTGTGCTTTCCCCATGCTTGCAAGTAGTTCACAGCCATAGTGAAGAACGATTGGGATGTTTTGAGAAAGCTCTCTTTAGACATGGCTCCATTGTCCTCTAGCTCTCTCAGAAGCCCTCTGACCAAAACTGGAATGAAGTTGTTATCAGTCAATTTTGCCTCAACGTTTCTCAGAATTGCAGTAGACTCCACAGCACAGTGGTCCTGGCCTTCAAGCATCTTGATCGTGCCACTGAATACGGTCAAGTTTCCATGGACAAAGGCCAGCCAAAGCTCAGTCAGTGGATCTTCCAACATTGTTCACAGGACAACAGGGCATTTGTCTTCAGAAATAAAAAAGGATTTGAATGGCACATTTTCAGCACTCTTTCTAGAGTAGGGAGCATGGACATCCAGCGAACATGGCTGTGTCCTAAAATGTAATGGTACTCCTGGCCAACAAACTCACAAAAGCCCTTCAGTCTTTCTATTCTGACGGTAAAAAAATGAACATATTCCAAATATCTTTGTGAGCAGGTACTCAACATGATATCCAAAGCTGTTCTGGCTGTGTTATGAATGACGTGGGCAGGACAACCTAAGCCAATCACCTCCCGCTGCAGAGCATTTTTAACTTTGGTATGGACATTGACCCTCCCCAGCCTATTCAGTCCTCCAAAGTTGGTATTTGTTGTCGGCGGAGAATGTTTTCCAGGTTACATTTTTGGATGACCACCAGGACCTCAGCTGCAATTTTCTCTGCTGTTTCTCCATTCAATTCAACAAAATCAAGCAGTTTTGTTTCCACAGATGTGTTGCCATCATATATCTTACAATATCTGACTACTATTGGCAGCAGCTTTACATGTCCATGATTGGACACATCAATGGACAGGGACACAAGTTCAACCTGGTCTAGGTCCTAGCACATGTCATTTTGTCCTAGCACATGTAAACTTTGGCTCATAAAGCTTCTGTGTCAGTTGTGCTGTACAGTCCATAGATCTGTAACTATGATTGTGTCACATAGTGTGCTATGCAAAGACACCCTCCTGCACAGCTAAACCATATTCTTCTTGGGAAGGCTCTACCTTCTTGAAGAATGTGGTGACAGAGGGCAAACCAGCACGGCCAATCAGAGAGACTTTATGCTTTTTCGTCTGCTGATGTTTCCCCGCTGGCAATTGAAAGAGAGGAATTACAAAGGGTGCAGTGAACCATTCTATCGTCTTGACCTGAGCGTATAAATGGAAATTCTCTCATGTTTTTCATAAAGTGCATTTCCGTTTCTTGGAAGGAGTCATTGTATCTCATCTGTCTGCTCTTCTTCGCTCTTCGTGTGTCACTCTTCTTACTCTCAACTTTTTCTTCTCCTTCTCTTTTCTTCACTCGTCTTCCTTTCCTTCTCTTCACCTTTCCACCTCACTCTTCTACACTCTCCTTGCTTCACTCTTTTTACTCCCTTAATTTTTCCTTCTCCTTCCTCTCCAATCTGTATGAATAAATAGCATACTATTAGATCAAATACTTGGGTTCACAGATTCCCATTGATTGCCCCATTTCTGTATTTCATCTTTAAAACATTGTTTGGAAAAATAAATTGTCAGGCTCTGTAACCATATCTTTACCTTTCCTCCTCTGTCTCCTTCACTCTTCTTCCTATCCAGTCTTCCTCCTCTCCTTCCTCTCCACTGCTAATGTTATCCATGAACATTTCTAAATATATTTTTACACTACTTATTATAATGCCAAACCATTAAAATTGTAATCTACAAAGATATTCTCAGAATTAATTGTGCATTCATTTAATACAATCATATTTTCAAAATAAGTAGCTAGCTAACTTAGCTCGCTAACTTAGTCTACATTGCTAACGTTAGCTAGCATAACCTATTTAAAACCTTATAGAGCAGATCATCTATCTATATAATAATTTGTGACATTATAACATCACTAGCTAGTATCCCAAACGATTGAACAGACGTTTGTGGTGATGTTGTGGATTCACCTGACACTTGCTAGCTTTGCCGAGTTTTCAACAGCAGTTTTCTCTAAAACTATCGCGAGCAAGTAGTTAGTTAGAAGAAGAGTGAATGAAGCTGCTATAGTGAGCAGCCCCCTCTGCTGGACAAAATAAGCACAACGCGATTGAGACGTCAACCGGTAGGCTCTGCTGCCTGGTCTTTCTTGCCAAGTAAAATATTTCACTTTGCGGTCTGTTTTTAACGCACAGTTAAAAACGGGGACAGCACCAGCCGGGGACAGGCCACCAAAAACGGGGACTGTCCCCGGAAAAGGGGACATCTGGTCACTCTAAACGTATTGTTATTTACTGCTGCTCCTTAATTATTTGTTTTTCTTATATTTTTATTTTTGGGGGGTATTTTCTAAAATGTGTTGTTGGTTAAGGGCTCGTCACATTTCACTGTTGTATTTGGCGCATGTGTCAAATACAATTTGATTCGATTTTTTTATTTGATTTACTAGAAAAATATTTTTAACCTTTGACTGAGTATCACAGAGGGAAGATATTGAAGACAGTTTCTGGTGGTACGATAGGCATCTCTCTTTCAGCTGCCCGATTGCCCATGGATGAGGATCTTCTTTTTGAAGGAGACTGGCACGTTCCAATCATCTCTGATTTAATGGCAAATTGAAAAAGCCCTACATCTTCCAACCCCCCCCCACACACCTCAGTTACTCGTTCAGGGAGCCTCTGCGGACATATGATTCCGGTCTAATGTTGGGGCGGATTATCTCTCCCTCTCCTTTGAAGTGCTCTGAAAGGACAGAATCACACTGCGCTGTCCCTAATGCACTGTTGAGCTTTCGCCGCTGCTCCCCACCCAGCCCCTCACTCTCCTTCCCTCACCCCTCCTTAAACCTCCGCCCCTATCCCTGCCCTCACCCCCCGACATCCCATCACCCCCATCCCTCCTCCAATCGTGTTCGCCTATGTCGGAGAAATGTGTGGCACGGTGATTGGGTATCGTGGGTAGTGGATCGTTGCTGTTGTTTTTGCGTCAGAGAGCAGGATAGGCTAGTGCTAGGGCTACGTGTCCGTGTGTGTGGCTGGAGAGGTGAAGTGGTGCGTGAGGGGGTGTGGAGGGAGCTGAGCCCGAAGCTGAGTGAGTGTCCAGGCAGGGCTGTAGCTGGTGTTCCAGTTGATTAGCTGTGCTGCTGACTAAGACTCAGTACGTACGCTGGGGCTGCACAAAGAAAGAGGATTTAGCAGGATTACCCCACTGCACAGAGCGGGACATGGAAAGGTAGAGAGAAGGAGAAGGTTGAGAGAGGGAGGAAGATATGGAGAGGGCATGGTGGGGTTGTATCATGTAGAGCAGACATCGGCAACAGGTGCCCCGCCCCACGGGACAAAACCATTCTGTGAATTATTGATTTTGTTTAAAAAATACTAAAATCTCCAGGAATTCAGCAAAATATGTTTCATTTATGAAATCAAAGTATTCCCACAAATACAAAAGGAGGAATATGTGATCGTCTCAATGTAATCCAAGGTATGAAATTATTGTTATTTTTAAATACAATCTATATTTTTGGGCTTATTTGTGGTCGATTTGCACTGTACAAATGATTTGAATTATGTTCCGGCCCCCTGACCATCCCGCGGCTGAATCTAGGTACCTACCCATGTCCGAGAGCATCTGGTCGTTCCAGTAACGGCATGGGTCTACTCAAGTGGAGATTTTCTCTTTTCTCCCTCACTCACCTTGTCCTCTCAAGCTTAACATTATTGTCATCTATCGCCCACCAGGTGCCCTTGGAGAGTTCCTCAATTTGCTTGACACCTTAATAAGCTCATTTCCTGACGATGGCTCACCGATCTTTGTACTTGGCAACTTTAACCTCCCAACGTCTGCCTTCGATTAATTTCTTTCCAACTCTCTCTTTCCCCTCCTTGCCTCTTTTGATCTCACCCTTTCCCAGTCCCCTCCAACTCACAAGGCAGGCGATACCCTTGACCTCACCCTTCCCAGTCCCCTCCAACTCACAAGGCAGTCAATACCCTTGACCTCACCCTTCCCAGTCCCTTCCAACTCACAAGGCAGGCAATACCCTTGACCTCACCCTTCCCAGTCCCCTCCAACTCACAAGGCAGGCGATACCCTTGACCTCACAATTCCCAGTCCCCTCCAACTCACAAGGCAGGCAATACCCTTGACCTCACCCTTCCCAGTCCCCTCCAACTCACAAGGCAGGCAATACTCTTGACCACACCCTTCCCAGTCCCCTCCAACTCACAAGGCAGGCGATACCCTTGACCTCACCCTTCTCCCCTCCCTCAGGCAATACTCTTGACCTCACCCTTCCCAGTCCCCTCCAACTTCCTCTTGACCTCACCCTTCCCAGTCCCCTCCAACTCACAAGGCAGGCAATACTCTTGACCACACCCTTCCCAGTCCCCTCCAACTCACAAGGCAACTTCCCAGTTCCCTCCAACTCACAATGCAGGCAATACTCTTGACCTCACCCTTCCCAGTCCCCTCCAACTCACAAGGCAGGCAATATGCTTCACCTCATCTTTAGGCTGCTCGTCTACTAATCTCACTGCAACCCCCCTCCAGATCTCTGATCACAACTTTGTTTCCTTTTCTGTCTCCCTCTCCTCCAACCCTAGCCACTCAGCCCCTACCCAGATGGTCATGCATCATCGCAATCGTTGCTCTCTCTCTCCCACTCCTCTCTCCTCTTCTATCCTATCTCTATCATCTCTCCCTTCTGCTAAATCTTTCTCCTTCCTGTCTCTTTGACCCTACTCTCCTCCCTTTCCGCATCCAACAGCAACTCGCTGTTGGCTGGACTTGCACTGACCCCTTTCCTCCCGGCAGGCTCGTCACTCCTACTCCGTGGCTGAGTGACTCATTGCGAGCTTACAGAACAGGGCTGTGGGCAGCTGAAGGGAAATGTAGGAAAACAAAACATCCAGAGGACCTATCATCCTTTCACTTCCTCCTCTCTACTGTCTCTTCCTCTGTGTCTGCTGCTAAGCCACTTTCTACCACGCTAAATTTCAAGATTCTGTCTCTAACTCTATCCTCTCCACCCTCCTTAAACCTCCAGCCCCTCCCTTCTCCCTCTCGGCTGACAACTTTGTCAACCACTTTGTATTAAAAGGTTGACAACATCCGCGACTTAGAGTCCACTGGTCTCGCTCACACAGAACTACCCTACGCCTTGACCTCTTTCTCCCCTCTCTCTCCTGCGACGAGTGAGGTCTGGCCTCTCAACAACCTGCCTGCAAAACCCCATCCCTTCCCGAACATCTTTAGAGACCTTCTCTCATTCCTCACTTCCCTCATCAACTCATCCCTGGCCACCGGCTGCGTCCCCTCTGACTTCAAAATGGCCCGAGTTGCTTCCCTCCTCAAGAAACAAACACTCATCTCACCTGTATCACTTCGCTCTTTTCTTTCCAAAACACTTGAACGTGATGTCTCTGATAAAATTTCTCGTTATTACGCCCAGAACAATCTTCTTCACCTTAACCAGACAGGCTTCAAAACGGGTCACTCAACTAGACTGCTCTTCTCTGTGTCTCAGAGGCTCTCCACACTGCCAAAGCTGACTCTCTATCATCTGTTCTCATCCTCCTATATCTATCTGTTGCATTCAACACTGTGAACCATCATATGGTGGTTCCTCTCAACCCTTTCAGGGCGTCTCAGTCTATGCGTACTCTGGATTACATCCGACCTGGCAGGCCGCTCCTACTTGGAGAGGATCTGTGTCTGCACCACATACTCGTACTACTGGTGTCCCCCAGGGTTTGGTTCCAGGCCTTCTCCTCTTCTCTCTATACACCAAGTCACTAGGCTCCGTCATATCCTCACATGGTCTCTCCTATCATTGCTATGAGGATGACACTCAACTACTTTTCTCCTTCCCCCCTTCTGACACCCAGGTAGCGACACGCTTCTCTGCGTGCCTGACAAATATTTCAACTTTAATGTTGGCCAACCACCTCAAACTCAACCTCGACAAGACGGAACTGCTCTTCCTCTCGCGGAATGCCTGCCCACTCAGAGAACTAATCCAGGCACTTGTCCTCTCCCATCTGCACTACTGCAACCCGCTGTTAGCTGGGCCCCCCGCATGTGCCATCAAACCCTTGCAACTCATCCAGAATGCTGCAGCCAACCTGGTTTTCAACCGTCCTAAGTTCTCTCATATCACCCCGCTCCTCTGCACACTCCACTGGCTTCCAGTTGAAGCTGGCATCCACAACAAGACCATGATGCTTATCTAGGAAAAAGCAAGAGGAACTGCCCCTCCCTACCTTCAGGCTATGCTCATACCATACACCCCAACCCAGCCCAGTCCAAGCTGTTCTCTGTCCTCCCACCCTTACAGGAGGGCAGCTCCCGCTCAGCCCAGTCCAAGCTGTTCTCTGTTCTGGCACCCCAATGGTGGAACCAGCTTCCCCCTGAAGCTAGGACTGCAGAGTACCTGTCCATCTGAACCCCTACCTCTTCAAACAGTATCTTAAATAATCCTCCACCTCACCTAGACACAGGGATGAGGGTCTAAGAGAGAAGGTGTATGTTTTTATCTCCTCCTTCCTTTCTTCCTACACGTTGATACGATAATGGAAATAGATGGCTAGATGCAGCAACCATTCCAAAACACCTTCTTAAACACATTCCCTCTGACTATTCAATGCAAGGTTCCCTCCCTCTCTCTCTCCCCCTCAGGGCTGTTACGTTGACCAAAGTACCGCCACACCAGCAGTCAAGAGTCATGACTTCCGTCAAATTCCACGTGACTGTTGAGGCATGGTAACTAGGCTTCTCAAACTGCACTCTGATGCCGCTGATGGTTATTAGTGGCCTGCCAAACCTGCTAATGGTCAGACGCTAATGGCCGGTACTCTATTGTCTCTCGAATTACTCTGACATAAATGCAATATAAAATCGAATCAAACACTTCATGAGAGCCCTGGCATTCAGAGTTTGAGCAGAATAGAATTTGTTGCGCAGCAAGAACCTACCCCTCATAGCTGGTTAATGCATGGAATTAAATATATTATCCTGTCACCAACAACACTATAGACTATGCTTTTTAGTGTGTAAGAGAGTTTAGAGAGTTTAGATGGCCTCTTAAAAAGAGAAGGATCCCATCAAGTTTCTATAGGCTAGGCCTACTATATTTATTTCTCAACTTTCCTAATATTAAGCACATTGCTTTACAACGGGAGTAGCCTACCTGGCTGATATGTAAATGAGCCCCGGGTAAAGCGACCTATATATGGATGACATGTCTTTTTCTCCCTGTCCCTGTTCCGACAGGTGCATGATAATGACCTATTCTA
Source organism: Oncorhynchus masou masou (assembly GCF_036934945.1). Taxonomy (NCBI): domain Eukaryota; kingdom Metazoa; phylum Chordata; class Actinopteri; order Salmoniformes; family Salmonidae; genus Oncorhynchus; species Oncorhynchus masou. The sequence continues at coordinate 82,526,992 of NC_088223.1, read as the reverse complement.
AATCAAAACTCATTTCACACACATATATATGTAGTATATGGAAAGATGAGATTCAGAATAGTCTGATGGGTAACAATATTATCACTTGTCAATGCATATTTTCTTTTCAACTGTTTCAAATCAGTCACGTGCATCACATGCATTTCTTTTCAACTGTTTCAAATCAGCCACATGCATCATGTAGCCTCGTCCATAGGTTTATATGTTTTGTATCACAACTAAAGTGGCTAAATAACTTCAAACGTAGGCTAAAGGCCTTGGACCCCTGGAGCACGGTTGGAGAGCACATAGCCTGCAGAGCCTAGTGAAACATGTTCTTATAAGACAAATTATTGTGCAATCGCGTGTGAAAACAGAGTTTTGAATGCTGCTATATTTATTGGTAAATTCTTCAAATGCAGCACATTAATCTGCTTTACAGACGGTGTAGCCTACCTGGCATGTTCACAACTTAACCGCACGTAACATCCATTCGCTATTCGACTGCAGACTATGGATGACATTTGTTTGGGTTGGCCTTTCGAAATTCTAAATAAATCCACACATGCTGTATTTATTAGTAGTCTATATGTAAATACCAGATTAGATTAAGAATAGTCTGATGAAGTATGTGTATCACAACTAAAGAGAGACTGATGAGATGTGTGTATCACAACTAAAGAGACTGATGAGGTGTGTATCACAACTAAAGAGACTGATGAGGTGTGTATCACAACTAAAGAGACTGATGAAGTGTGTATCACAACTAAAGAGACTGATGAGGTGTGTATCACAACTAAAGAGACTGATGAAGTGTGTATCACAACTAAAGAGACTGATGAAGTGTGTGTATCACAACTAAAGAGACTGATGAAGTGTGTATCACAACTAAAGAGACTGATGAGGTGTGTATCACAACTAAAGAGACTGATGAGGTGTGTATCACAACTAAAGAGACTGATGAAGTGTGTATCAAAGAGACAACTAAAACTAAAGAGACTGATGAAGTGTGTGTATCACAACTAAAGAGACTGAAGTGTGTGTATGAACAACTAAAGTGATGATCACAACTAAAGAGACTGATGAGGTGAGTGTGTGTATCACAACTAAAGAGACTGATGAGGTGTGTATCACAACTAAAGAGACTGAGATCACAACTAAAGAGACTGATGAGGTGTGTATCACAACTAAAGAGACTGATGAGGTGTGTATCACAACTAAAGAGACTCACAACTAAAGAGACTGTTGATGTGTGTGCATCACAACTAAAGAGACTGATGAAGTGTGTATCACAACTAAAGAGACTGATGAGGTGTGTATCACAACTAAAGAGACAGATGAAGTGTGTGTATCACAACTAAAGAGACTGAAGTGTGTGTATCACAACTAAAGAGACTGATGAGGTGTGTATCACAACTAAAGAGACTGATGAAGTGTGTATCACAACTAAAGAGACTGATGAAGTGTGTGTATCACAACTAAAGAGACTGATGAGGTGTGTATCACAAGTAAAGAGACTGATGAGGTGTGTATCACAACTAAAGAGACTGATAGGGTGTGTCACAACTAAAGAGACTGTTGATGTGTGTGCATCACAACTAAAGAGACTGATGAGGTGTGTGCAGCCTGTGGAAGAAACAGAGCAGAGTGCATGCCTTTCGTCTGACTTTTTCCAAATCATTAGTAGTATCATGCAGCCTTAGAATGTGTTAGAAATCAAAACATATAGACTAACTTTTACCACAACTAAAGTTTGTTATATTTTATTGAACCTTTATTTAACTCGGCAAGTCGGTTAAGAACAAATTCTAATTTACAATGACAGCCTACCACGGCCAATCCCTAACCGATGCTGGGCCAATTGTGCGAGACTCCCTATCACGGCCGGTTGTGATACAGCCTGGAATTGAACCAAGGTCTGTAGTGACGCCTCTAGCACTGAGATGCAGTGCGTTAGACCGCTACTCCACTCGGGAGCCTCGAAGTGCATAAATAACTCTAAATGAAGCATATAGGAGGAGATGTGTCTTTGTTACCCTCTCAACACAGAATGTGCGCACTCCCTCGTAAATTGTTTTGGGAAAAATATCCTCTATTTTATTCAGCTATGTTCAATTGTAATGTTTTTCCTATAAAATAACATTAAACAATGCCACTGGAATTCTAAGCCAATCTTGCCTGATACATGAACTAGTGTAGCCCACAGCCGTATGGCATAGCCAGATTAGGGCCAAACATAAGGACAACTCAGAATATGCAATTCTGTTCTTCTGAAAACGTTCTTCATATCATAATGTAGACCTACTTAAAATAAACAATGGATTGATTGCGATGGTGTAGGCTATATTGAATGGAACATTTACATTTAAAAAATAATAACTCCAAAGGTCAGCATCAGTGGCTTGTAGGCTATGCGTGGAAGCCGGAGATGCTGAACGTGTTTATGTTAATTAACTGTCAATTACCATGAGACCTGCAGTTATTTTTATGACAGTCACCATCTGACAAAATGTAATGACTGCCACAGCCCTACAGTTACCTCCCTCTTTCCCTCCTTTTCTCTCCTTTTCTCTCTATCTCGTTCTCTCTTTCTGGAGAGGGAGTGAGAATGGAGAGACAGTGAGAGCGAGAGAGATTGGGAATAGAAAGGGGAATGGAGGGAGGGAGGGAGGGAAGGAAGGACGTATCGCGACAGAAAAAGTTGGTAGTACAGCCAGAGCAGGGCTGAGGGTTTGGTTGGTACGGTCAGGTACACAGCGTGCCATGGTCAGCAGAGTTGTTCTTGGCTGCACATTCCAATTTCACGGAGCCAGCTTGTTCCCCCCCCCTTCTCTGCAGCACTTTGCAGAGGAGAGGAACCTTGTGCAGCTACAGCAGGGCAGAAAGAGAGGATGGGAAGTGGTAGGAGGAAGAGAGAGAGAGATGAGAAAATAGAGAGGATGGGAAGTGGTAGGAGGAAGAGAGAGATGAGAAAATAGAGAGGATGGGAAGTGGTAGGGGGAAGAGAGAGAGACAGATGAGAAAATAGAGAGGATGGGAAGTGGTAGGGGGAAGAGAGAGAGACAGATGAGAAAATAGAGAGGATGGGAAGTGGTAGGGGGAAGAGAGAGAGAGAGAGAGAAAGAAAGATGAGGAAATGAATTAATGTAATTTGACTCGACCTCTCTATTTATTTGTCCCCACCGCGATTCCACAGAATTGGTCTGATTTGTTTTTGACGTGCCCCCCCCTCCACCTCGCTGGCTGTGCTGGTGCCGTCTCTCATGCACACACACATATATATACGCACAAACACACATAGTGCCTGTGTGTAGCTGCAGTGGGGTCTCTTGCTGTGGGCTAAACAGGCCGGGTCAAGCAGCAGACAGGCCCGTCCTGCTGGACTGGGTTCAAACTGCCTCACTTGGCCTCCCGGGCTCGCGCTTTGTACTTGCAGCGCAATCATTGTACAATTTGTGCATCGGGGCCCTTATGGTTTTTCAACAAGGCATCTTGTTGGCTGGTTCTAGATATGCCGTTAGTGCATTGAAGCCGACAGTATATCTGCTTTCTCTTCCCTGTCTCACTCTCTGCCACTTCTCCAACTGTTAACGACCATGGAGTACGGCGCGCTTTAGATCTGTTGCAAAATATTTAGAAAGATTCATACCTCCTATTGACATGACAGCATTGTTGGATATGAGGTATTTCTTACATTTAAATGTTTCCCTTTATTATGAAAATATGTACCTGTTTTGTGGTAACTGCATTGTGATTTTAATTTTGTACAAAAATAAATGAAATAACTTTTCGGTTAGGGATTTTTTCTAAACGCTAATGATCCCAATGTTGTTTAAGTGTTTAAACATTCACACCCCTACTACTGACTCATTCTGCCTCCCAGGCCTCTATAAGACTGCCTCATTCTGCCTCCCAGTCAGAGACTTCTCTAATTCTGGCTCACTGTGTTAGAATACATTGCATCTGTCTCCCAGTCTGTCTGGAGTAGGCATAGCCTTTATTCGGGACAAACACCAGAGCCCAACAGACCAGACCCACTTTCTCCCAGCCCCTGTCCTTTAAAGACCATTTCTTCCTACACCTATACCTTACATGGCATACTAAATAACAGAGGTGGGACCAATTCACTATTATTCAAGTTACAAAGAAGTCACAAGGTCTGAGCCTCGAGTCAAGTCCCAAGTAGAATGGGCAGAGTCTCGAGTCAAGTCCCAAGTAGAATGGGCAGAGTCTCGAGTCAAGTCCCAAGTAGAATGGGCAGAGTCTCGAGTCAAGTCCCAAGTAGAATGGGCAGAGTCTCGAGTCAAGTCCCAAGTAGAATGGGCAGAGTCTCGAGTCAAGTCCCAAGTAGAATGGGCAGAGTCTCGAGTCAAGTCCCAAGTAGAATGGGCAGGGTCTCGAGTCAAGTCCCAAGTAGAATGGGCAGAGTCTCGAGTCAAGTCCCAAGTCATGTATTCTAAGAGCAAGTCAAGTAAAAAAAAAAATGTATACGTGCAAAAAATCTATACATGAAACACATCTATACGTGCATCACATCTGTCTATTTATTCAGGCCTTTTCATTATTTTGTCTACAACACATTTTGATGATGTAATTGTAAAATAGGGACATGTTGCAGTCATAAGAGCATGAAATCAGCAGAAGGCAAGGCAGGTTGACGTGCTCAGAGTGTAGATTTATTTACAGGTCTTGGTTATCCAATGGTGAAAGCACCATATCATGCAAAATATACAAGTACCTTTACCAAATATACACAGGAAATAGCCTCGGGATCAGGCTTGACCTGTCCTATCTAAACGGACACAGGTAGAGGGCAAGACTGCACAGCCTCGCCTTGAGAAACCAAATCAAAACAGGAGCTCAAATAGGTACATAAGCACTTGGCTCCTCCCATGACCATACAATCACCAAATTGGCAATTACATCCAATAAACTGGTTCTACAATGTAAAAGGCTATTTCCACATCCATCACATTAGTACAAAGGTCTTAATCAGACTTAATTATTAATAAGGCTATTTCATCACCATTCATACATGGAACGATAATTGTATCTTATTCATTGTGCACTTCAAAGTGTGGCGTGCAGACCACATAGCCTATTTTTATGATCACTGAGGTACGCGCTCCTATTACACACAACCAGAATGACAGAGACATACAGTGCCTTCAGAAAGTATTCAGACCCCTTGACTTTTTACACATTTGGTTACATTACAGCCTTATTCTACAATTGATTTAATTAACATTTTCAATCATCAATCTACACACAATACTCCCATAAAAACAAATCAAAAACAGGATTTTATATTTTTTTGCAAATATAAAATAATAATAAGTAAGTAAGTGTTCAGACTCTATGAGACTGGAATCTGAGCTCAGGTGTATCCTGTTTCCATTGATCATCCTTGAGATGTTTCTACAACTTGGAGTCCACCTGTGATCAATTCAATTGATTAGACATGATTTGGAAAGGCTATATAAGGTCCCACAGTTGACAGTACATGTCAGAGCACAAACCAAGCCATGAGGTCTAAGGAATTGTCCGTAGAGCTCCGAAACAGGATTGTGTTGAGGCACAGATCTGGGGATCAACTGTGTTGATTGACATTTTGCTGGTCCAATCGGTGGGCTAAGTGTGCATTTCACTAGCCAATCTGTTGCACCTTTTTTTTGCAAGGGCGATGCTGTGGGGAGAGTAATCCACAGACTGCCACAAAACGAGTGACAAAACGTTACAAAACCTGGCCACGTCATTTGAAGTCGCTCAGTCTCAAGTCGGTCGACTCTTGAGGCTCCAAGTCAACTCTAAAGTTATTTTATTTTCTGTTGAGTCTCAAGTCATCAAGTTTGTCAGACTCGAGTCCAAATCATGTGACTCGAGTTCACACAGTACTACATGGAGCGGACTAACTGAAGAGGAACTTTCATGGCCAACCCCCAGCCCCCATGACAACTTGGTACCCAACCATCTCATCTCCACAGTCTCGTCTAATCCACCTAGTGCAGTCTACTCGGACTCTCCACACTGAGTTGAAGTCTACTTCTGATACATATGGGAAAGTCCCGAACTACTGGCTGTCTTGCCAGTCTGAACAGTACAGTGCTTTATTTTTTAGTGCCTGACTGATATTTTCCCTGACATTTATTTCTGCCATAGTCCTGAGCCGAACCTGCAGTAAAGCCCAGGCGACAGGCAGCGGCAGCGCCCTGTATCTCCACGAAGTGTCTCATCACTCCGTGTCCCATTGTGCGTTTCAATACCAGACGGTCAGCCTGTTCAATGGAACCTACCGCTCCTCAATGGCTTGTGCCTTCCTCCCTCCGTCAGCCTCTCAGGCTGCATCCCAAATGGTACTATTCCTTACATTCCCTGCACCCTATTCTCTATATAGGGAATAGGGTGACATTTGGGATGCTGCCTCACTCTCCCTCGTTCTTTCATTATCTCTTGTCTTTCAGTGGCAGAAGCGTGAGCAGCACCCACCACTGGTCATGTCACACACAGGCCTCTCTGATATCAGCCTGCATGATGGGTGAAAAAAACAATATTTATATCTGTGGGCCACTGTCTAATTTTGCAGTGTTGTGTATATTATTTCACCCCCTGCGAACGTGTGTCCGGGAATGCCAGGGTGGTCAGATAAGCAAAACGCTCAATTCACTTTGATACGACAGTGAGACGTAATCGAACCTTCACCCTCAACACCTCCCTTGTCACGCAAAAACACACACAGCCAAACGTACAGTCTCCATACCCTTGAACACCTAGTCTGTGTGTGTGTGCGTGTGCGTGTGTGTGTGTGCGTGTGTGCGCGCACAGCTTGTAAAGCAGCTCGTCCTCTCTGAACTTCTTGACCCTGTGTATGGGCGACCTGTGTTGTCTCGAAACTACAGGACAGTCCCCACTTCTCAGGTTTGTGTGTGGTGCCTGTCAGTCGGCCCCGGCCTGCCTATACACACTAACTCAGTTACACCTTTTAAAAGCTGAGTCTTGTGGATGTTTTACATACAGCTTTACGTACAGCTGTGTCCTGAATATAAAATGCTACACTACCTTGCACATGTCTTGTAAGGTTTAGGACTTTAAAAGCCTGTGTTACATACAGTATGTTGTCTGTATGAGAGAACAGTTTAAAGAGAGAACATGCTGTTTTTGTTTCACACAAATCTGACCATTACTTTGAATTTTTTGAAAACTGCTTCATTTTCAGTTTTACTATGTCGTTGTGTAGCGTGGTTGGTTCTGCGTTGTGTAATTTAATGAGGACACTGACACAACTGGAGGTCTGCTTGTTGGATTTGTATTTGCCCTGCGCACGAAGAGACAATGTACAATATGTTAACCCTTGGTGCAGTCACAGCTCTCAGGCACCTTCGCGAGCACATGGAAACTCACTCAAACACTGTCCCAAGTACCCACAACTTACAATATATACCCTAGCTGGCGAGCTCGGTAAAACTTGTTTAACATAAATATTTATATTGTACATATTGTAACAAAACGTATGCAACCATAACTGCACATTTTGTAACATTACCAAGGTTTTCTATAGAAAAATAGCAGAGCCAAAGACAACATACCTCGCTAGCTGAAGGTCAGGCAAGAGAGAACAGTAGGAATGGACAGTAACACAGATACGATGGACCAAACCAAAATATACAATTTTACAAATTTACAATCAAGTGTATTTACAATATAGAAATGAAAAAGTGTTTGCACACAAAAAATAACATTAGCTATGCAGCTGTAATTACATTTTAAAAACACACTGAATTATTATTATCAAATTATTAACATCCCCTCTTAACCTGGCCTATTTGAACTGGTCCTTGTTGTTCCCCTAGATTATGCAACATGTTGCACACATCACAATGCTACAATAGTGTATCCATGTCTTCTCTAAGTCGATGCAACCAAACACGCTCCTCTATAACTTTTGTTATCGTGGCGACATGTTATTTACATCCCTGCATTGTCCCCCAGTCCGGTAGGATATCACGATACCCTCCATCACACCACCTATACTGACAGAGCAGCACACAACAAACCCGCACATTAGTGGCCTTGGAGAGATAAGAGCCTGTTACCTTTAAGATAAGAGCCTAAGTTTTAATGTCACGTGGCACAAGTACAGTGAAATGACTTTCTTGCTAGCTCCAAACCCAAGAATGCCGTAATAAATATCAATGTAGCACTAAAAATAGGGATACTGGAGTGGTAGAGGTAGATATGTTTTGGGGTAAGGTGACCGAGATACTGGAATGGTAGGGGTAGATATGTTTTGGGATAAGGTGACAGGGATACTGAAGTGGTAGGGGTAGATATGTTTTGGGGTACGGTGACCGGGATACTGGAGTGGAAAGGGTAGATATGTTTTGGGGTAAGGTGACCGGGATACTGGAGTGGAAAGGGTAGATATGTTTTGGGGTAAGGTGACCGGGATACTGGAGTGGAAAGGGTAGATATGTTTTGGGGTAAGGTGACCGGGATACTGGAGTGGTCGGGGTAGATATGTTTTGGGGTAAGGTAACAGGGATACTGGAGTGGTCGGGGTAGATATGTTTTGGGGTAAGGTAACAGGGATACTGGAGTGGTAGGGGTAGATATGTTTTGGGGTAAGGTGACCGGGATACTGGAGTGGTAGGGTGTAGATATGTTTTGGGGTAAGGTGACCGGGATACTGGAGTGGTAGGGTGTAGATATGTTTTGGGGTAAGGTGACCGGGATACTGGAGTGGTAGGGTGTAGATATGTTTTGGGGTAAGGTGACCGGGATACTGGAGTGGTAGGGGTAGATATGTTTTGGGGTAAGGTGACCGGGATACTGGAGTGGTAGGTGTAGATGTGTTTTGGGGTAAGGTGACCGGGATACTGGAGTGGTAGGGGTAGATATGTTTTGGGGTAAGGTGACCGGGATACTGGAGTGGTAGGTGTAGATGTGTTTTGGGGTAAGGTGACAGGGATACTGGAGTGGAAGGGGTAGATATGTTTTGGGGTAAGGTGACAGGGATACTGAGTGGTAGGGTTATAGAGGTTGGTGACAGGGATACTGGAGTGGTAGGGTTAGGGGTAAGGTGACAGGGATACTGGAGTGGTAGGGGTAGATATGTTTTGGGGTATGGTGACCGGGATACTGGAGTGGTAGGGGTAGATATGTTTTGGGGTAAGGTGACCGGGATACTGGAGTGGTAGGGGTAGATATGTTTTGGGGTAAGGTGACAGGGATACTGGAGTGGTAGGGTTAGATAGGGGTAGATAGATTTGGGGGTAAGGTGACAGGGATACTGGAGTGGTAGGGTTAGATATGTATAGGGGTATGGTGACAGGGATACTGTGTGGTAGTGGTAGGGTTAGATATGTATAGGGTAAGGTGACAGGGATACTGGAGTGGAAGGGGTAGATATGTATTGGGGTAAGGTGACAGGGATACTGAGTGGTAGGGTTAGATATGTATAGAGGTATGGTGACAGGGATACTGGAGTGGTAGGGGTAGATATGTTTTGGGGTAAGGTGACAGGGATACTGAGTGGTAGGGTTAGATATGTATAGAGGTATGGTGACAGGGATACTGGAGTGGTAGGGTTAGATATGTATAGGGGTAAGGTGACAGGGATACTGGCGTGGTAGGGGTAGATATGTATAGGGGTATGGTGACAGGGATACTGGAGTGGTAGGGTTAGATATGTATAGGGGTATGGTGACAGGGATACTGGAGTGGTAGGGTTAGATATGTATAGGGGTAAGGTGACAGGGATACTGGTGTGGTAGGGTTAGATATGTATAGGGGTAAGGTGACAGGGATACTGGCGTGGTAGGGTTAGATATGTATAGGGGTAAGGTGACAGGGATACTGGAGTGGTAGGGTTAGATAGATATGTATAGGGGTATGGTGACAGGGAAACTGGTGTGGGTTAGATATGGGTTAGGGATATGTGTAGGGGTAGATATGGGGGATACTGGAGTGGTAGGGTTAGATATGTATAGGGGTAAGGTGACGAGGGGTAGATATGTATAGGGGTATGGTGACAGGGAAACTGGAGTGGTAGGGTTAGATATGTATAGGGGTAAGGTGACAGGGATACTGGCGTGGTAGGGTTAGATATGTATAGGGGGTAGGGGTAGATATGTATAGGTGACAGGGATACTGGCGTGGTAGGGGTAGATATGTATAGGGGTAAGGTGACAGGGAAACTGGAGTGGTAGGGTTAGATATGTATAGGGGTAAGGTGACAGGGATACTGGCGTGGTAGGGGTAGATATGTATAGGGGTATGGTGACAGGGATACTGGAGTGGTAGGGTTAGATATGTATAGGGGTATGGTGACAGGGATACTGGCGTGGTAGGGTTAGATATGTATAGGGGTATGGTGACAGGGAAACTGGAGTGGTAGGGTTAGATATGTATAGGGGTAAGGTGACAGGGATACTGGAGTGGTAGGGTTAGATATGTATAGGGGTAAGGTGACAGGGAAACTGGAGTGGTAGGGTTAGATATGTATAGGGGTAAGGTGACAGGGATACTGGCGTGGTAGGGGTAGATATGTATAGGGGTATGGTGACAGGGATACTGGAGTGGTAGGGTTAGATATGTATAGGGGTAAGGTGACAGGGATACTGGCGTGGTAGGGGTAGATATGTATAGGGGTAAGGTGACAGGGAAACTGGAGTGGTAGGGTTAGATATGTATAGGGGGTACAGGTGACAGGGATACTGGGGTAAGTGGTAGGGTAGGGTTAGATATGTATAGGGGTATGGTGACAGGGATACTGGAGTGGTAGGGTTAGATATGTATAGGGGTATGGTGACAGGGATACTGGCGTGGTAGGGGTAGATATGTATAGGGGTAAGGTCACAGGGATACTGGCGTGTTAGGGGTAGATATGTATAGGGGTAAGGTGACTAGGCATCAAGATGTATGATAAACAGAATAGCAGCAGCGTAAATGATGGCTCAAAGTGAGTGTGTATGCGTGTGTAGAGGCAGTATAAATGTGTGTGCGTGTGCATGCGTGTTCTGTGCATAAGCATAGAGATGGTGCAAAAATCTAATACAAGGGTGAACTCAGTCTGTGTAGCCATTCTGTTTAGCAGTCTTATGGCTTGGAAGCTGAAGCTGTTTCCGGAGCCTGTTGGCGTCAGACGGTACCGATTGCCGTGTGGAAGCAGTGAGAATGGACTGTGGCTTGGGTGGCTGGGGTCTAAAGATTTTCCGGGCCTTCCTTTCACACTGCCGGATATAGAGGCCCTGGATGGCTGTACGCACCACCCTCTGTAGTGCTATGCGATCAGGGGCGGTGTGGTTGCCCGCAGCTGCAGGTTGTCTTGTCAAATCAAATGATCAAATAAATCAAATCAAATCAAATGTATTTATATAGCCCTTCATACATCAGCTGATATCTCAAAGTGCTGTACAGAAACCCAGCCTAAAACCCCAAACAGCAAGCAATGCAGGTGTAGAAGCACGGTGGTTAGGAAAAACTCCCTAGAAAGGCCAAAACCTAGGAAGAAACCTAGAGAGGAACCAGGCTATGTGGGGTGGCCAGTCCTCTTCTGGCTGTGCCGGGTAGAGATTATAACAGAACATGGCCAAGATGTTCAAATGTTCATAAATGACCAGCATGGTCGAATAATAATAAGGCAGAACAGTTGAAACTGGAGCAGCAGCACAGCCAGGTGGACTGGGGACAGCAAGGAGTCATCATGTCAGGTAGTCCTGGGGCATGGTCCTAGGGCTCAGGTCCTCCGAGAGAGAGAAGGAGAGAATTAGAGAACGCACACTTAGATTCACACAGGACACCGAATTGGACAGGAGAAGTACTCCAGATATAACAAACTGACCCCAGCCCCCCGACACATAAACTACTGCAGCATAAATACTGGAGGCTGAGACAGGAGGGGTCAGGAGACATTATAATTGTCACATGCTTCTTAAACAACAGGTGTAGTGAGACTAACAGTGAAATGCTTACGGGCCCTTCCCAACAATGCAGAATTAGAAATAATACAAAATAAATAATAATAATAGAAAATTGTAACACAAGGAATAAATACACAATGAGTGATGATAGCTTGGATATATACATGGGGTACCAAGTCAATGATAGCTTGGATATATACATGGGGTACCAAGTCAATGATAGCTTGGATATATACATGGGGTACCAAGTCAATGATAGCTTGGATAGCTTTTTGAGGATCTGAGGGCCCATGCCAAATCTTTTCAGCCTCCTGATGGGGAAGAGGCGTTGTCGTGACCTCTTCACGACTGTGTTGGTGTGTTTTGAGCATGATAGGTCCTTAGTGATGTGGAACTTGAAGCCATCGACCCTCTCATCTACAGCCCCGTCTGTGTGTATCTTCCAGGACCTGTCTGTATGATCTGTATGAAGACAAGGTTTGGTTGAAGAAAAGGTGAGAATCATTTGGTTCCTGTGTGTAGAAATGGAGAGATCCAATGGTGGAGGAGATTTAAGAGTGTGATGCTGAGATAAGCTTCTGGGTAGACAGTCTTGCTTGGTTTGTTTGATGACATGTTTGCAACGGTTTCCCATCTTATCTTCACTCATTTTGGAGTAAGCTTAGAAAGGTCGCCTTACAAACATTGCTCCTAGCTTACCTACTACAGAAGTAGTGTTTGGAGAATCTTCATCAAGGACTGTCAAAGTGTTAGCCACAAAAACCCTGCCAATTGCAACAACAGTATTGCTCCTTAGCACCATCCCAGAGATATGAGCAACTCTGTCATTGAAGCTATTATCATTCTTATTCTTATTGAGGGAGTAGCTCTATCTGACTGATACTTTCACTGATCCCACCAGCCAGCCACTCACTCAGTCAGGGTTCTGTTCAGTTAAATATCTAACCACCCAATATGGATTTCCAAATATATTTCTCAAGCCTTCTCACTTACCCCCTGACTAGTGTGGCAATAAAAATGATCAATTCAACTTTAACACGTAGCTGTGTGAAGCCTCTCTCCTGCTGGAGTAACTCCTCTCCTCTCTGGTGAAGGGAGTGTGGAGCGGAACCTTCTTGCTGTGTTCTCACAGTAGAGGATGCTAATGGGCCTTGCACCCAGTGCATGATAACAAGTTAAAGGGCTGGGCTCCTACTGTGGAGGATGCTAATAGGCTAATGGACTATGCTCCCTCAGTGGAGGATGCTGACAGCTAGCCACAGCCCACTAGCTGTCTAGAGCATATTGGACTGTTAGCTGAATAGATCCATTTCTTGGGCCACTATACCTATTTTGCCAATTGGACTTGGACCCCTCTGCTACTCGGAACCCAACTAATCCATCACGACTGGTCTATCGACGTCACCACACGCGGAGGCTAAAACAGACTTTCCTCTATCGCGACGTCCCTCTAAGGCCCTTCTGCTACCTTGCTAGCCCCGGCCTGCTAGCTGTCTGAATCGCCGTGTCTCCAGCCAGCCCAACCACTCGCTGGACTCCTATGATCACTCGGCTACGCATGCCTCTCCCTAATATCATTATGCCTTGTCCATTACTGTCCTGGTTAGTGATTATTGTCTTATTTTACTGTAGAGCCTCTAGCCCTGCTCGATGTGCCTTAACCAACCATTTAGTTCCACCTCCCACATATGCGGTGACATCACCTGGTTTAAACGTCTCTAGAGACAATATCTTTCTCTGATCATTACTCAATGTCTAGGTTTACCTCCAATGTACTCACATCCTACCATACCTTTGTCTGTACATTATGCTTTGAATATATTCTATCGCACCCAGAAACCTGCTCCTTTTACTCTCTGTTCCGAACGTACTAGGTGACCAGTTCTGATAGCCTTTAGCCGTACCCTTATCCTACTCCTACTCCTCCCCAGGTGCTCTCATTTGTTGACTTCTGTAACCGTAAAAGCCTTGGTGTCATGCATGTTAACATTAGAAGCCTCCTCCCAAAGTTTGTTTTATTCACTGCTTTAGCACACTCTGCCAACCCGGATGTTCTAGCCGTGTCTGAATCCTGGTTTAGGAAGACCACCAAAAACCCTGAAATTTCCATCCCCAACTATAACATTTTCCGACATGATAGAACTGCCAAAGGGGGCGGTGTTGCAATCTACTGCAGAGTTCTGTCATATTATCCAGGTCTGTACCCAAACATTTCATGCTTCTACTTTTAAAAATCCACCTTTCCAGAAATAAGTCTCTCACCGTTGCCGTTTGCTATAGATCACCCTCTGCCCCCTGCTGTGCCCTGCAATCAATTCTCCATATGTGAATTGATTGCCACCCCATCTATCTTCAGAGCTCGTGCTGCTCGGTTACCTAAACTGGGACCTGCTTAACACCCCGGCCATCCTACAATCTAAGCTTGATGCCCTCAATCTCACACGCACCCTCATAGATATCATCTTGCCCTCCAAATACACCTCTGCTGTCTTCAACCAGGATCTCAGCTATCACTGCCTCATTGCCTGCATCCGTAATGGGTCTGCGGTCAAACGACCACCCCTCATCACTGTCAAACTCTCTCTAAAACACTTCAGAGAGCAGGCCTTTCTTTTTTTCTTTTTTTTTACCCCCTTTTTCGCCCCAATTTCGTAGTATCCAATTATTAGTAGTTACTATCTTGTCTCATCGCTACAACTCCCATACGGGCTCGGGAGAGATGAAGGTCAAAAGTCATGCGTCCTCCGAAACATAACCCAACCAAGCCGCACTGCTTCTTAACACAGCGCACATCCAACCCGGAAGCCAGCCACACCAATGTGTCGGAGGAAACACCGTGCACCTGGCGACCTTGGTTAGCTCGCACTGCGCCCGGCCCGCCACAGGAGTCGCTGGTGCGCGATGAGACAAGGATACCCATACCGGCCAAAGCCTCCCTAACCCGGACGACCAATTGTGCGTCACCCCACGGACCTCCCAGTCGCGGCCGGCTGCGACAGAGCCTGGGCGCGAACCCAGAGTCTCTGGTGGCACAACTAGCGCTGCGAGGCAGTGCCCTAGACCACTGCGTCACCTGGGAGGCGTGAGCAGGCCTTTCTAATCGACCTGGCCCGGGTATCCTGGAAGGATATTCACCTCATCCCGTCAGAAGAGGATGCCTAGTTATTTTTTTAAAGTGTCTCACTCACCATCTTAAGTAAGCATGCTCCATTCAAAAAATGTAGAACCAGGAACAGATTAGCCCTTGGATCTCTCCAGACCTGACTGCCCTTGACCAGCACAAAAACATCCTGTGGCATACTGCATTACCATCGAATAGCCCCCGTGATGTTCACCTTTTCAGGGAAGTTAGGAACCAATATACACAGGCAGTTAGGAAAGCAAAGGCTAGCTTTTTCAAGCAAAAATGTTCATCCTGTAGCACAAACTCTAAAACGTTCTGGGACACTGTAAAGTTCATGGAGAATAAGAGCACCTCCTCCCAGCTGCCCACTGCACTGAGGCTAGGAAACACTGTCACCACCGATAAATCCACTATAATTGAGAATTTCAAAAAGCATTTTTCTACTGCAGGTCAATGCTTTCCACCTGGCTACCCCTACCCCAATCAACAGCCCTGCACCCCCCACAGCAACTCGCCCAAGCCTCCCCCATTTCTCCTTCACCCAAATCCAGATAGCTGATGTTCTGAAAGAGCGGAAAAATCTGGACTCCTACAAATCAGCCGGGCTAGACAATCTGGACCCTCTCTTTCTAAAATGATCTGCCGAAATTGTTGCAACCCCTATTACTAGCCTGTTCAACCTCTCTTTTGTATCGTCTGAGATTCCCAAAGATTGCAAAGCTGCCGCTGTCATCCCCCTCTTCAAAGGAGGAGAAACTCTAGACCCAAACTGCTACAGACCTATATCTATCCTACCCTGCCTTCTAAAGTCTTCGAAAGCCAAGTTAATAAACAGATCACCGACCATTTCGAATCCTACCGTACCTTCTCCGCTATGCAATGTGGTTTCAGAGCTGGTCATGGGTGCACCTCAGCCACGCTCAAGGTCCTAAATGATAACATAACAGCCATTGATAAGAGACAATCTGTGCAGCCGTCTTCATCGACCTGGCCAAGGCTTTCGACTCTGTCAATCACCACATTCTTATCGGCAGACTCGACAGCCCTGGTTTCTCAAATGATTGCCTTGCCTGGATCCACCAACTACTTCTCTGATAGAGTTCAGTGTGCCAAATCGGAGGGCCTGTTGTCCGGAACTCTGGCAGTCTCTATGGGGGTGCCACAGGGTTCAATTCTCGTGCCGGCTCTCTTCTCTGTATACATCAATGATGTTGCTCTTGCTGCTGGTGATTCTCTGATCCGCCTCTACGCAGACGACACCATTCTGTATACTTCTGGCCCTTCTTTGGACACTGTGTTAACTAACCTCCAGACGAGCTTCAATGCCATACAACTTTCCTTCCATGGCCTCCAACTGCCCTTAAATGCTAGTAAAACTAAATGCATGCTCTTCAACCGATTGCTGCCCGCAACTGTCCGCCCGTACATCATCACTACTCTGGATGGTTCTGACTTAGAATATGTGGACAACTACAAATACCTAGGTGTCTGGTTAGTCTGTAAACTCTCCTTCCAGACTCACATTAAGCATCGCATCATCTCAATCCGAAATTTAATCTAGAATCGGCTTCCTATTCCTTTCATCCTTCACTCATACTGCCCAAACATACCCTTTGAAAACTGACCATTCTACCGATCCTCATTTCATTTACAAAATAGCCTCCAACACTCTACTCAACACATTGGATGCAGTCTATCACAGTGCCATCCGTTTTGTCACCAAAGCCCCATATACTACCCACCACTGCGACCTGTACGCTCTTGTTGGCTGGCCCTCGCTTCATACTCGTCGCCAAACCCACTGGCTCCAGGTCAAGTCTCTGTTAGGTAAAGCCCCGCCTTATCTCAGCTCACTGGCCACCATAGCAGCACCCACCCATAGCACGTGCTCCAGCAGGTATATGTCACTGGTCATCCCCAAAGCCAAGTCTTCTTTTGGCTGCCTTTCCTTCCAGTTCTCTGCTGCCAATGACTGGAAAGAACTGCAAAAATCACTGAAGCTGTGGACTCATATCTCCCTCACTAGCTTTATAGCACCAGCTGTCAGAGCAGCTCACAGATCACTGCACCTGTACATAGCCCATCTGTAAATAGCCCATCCAACTACCTCATCCTCATACTATATTTATGTATTTATCTTGCTCCTTTGCACCCCAGTATTTCTACTTGCACATTCATCTTCTGCACATCTACAATTCCAGTGTTTAATTGGTATATTGTAATTACTTCGCCACCATGGCCTATTTATTGCCTTACCTCCCTTATCCTACCTCATTTGCACACACTGTATATAGACTTTTTGTACTGTATTATTGACTGTATG
Source organism: Oncorhynchus masou masou (assembly GCF_036934945.1). Taxonomy (NCBI): domain Eukaryota; kingdom Metazoa; phylum Chordata; class Actinopteri; order Salmoniformes; family Salmonidae; genus Oncorhynchus; species Oncorhynchus masou. The sequence goes on along the minus strand of NC_088223.1, from coordinate 82,509,648 downwards.
TTTGTTTATTCCATGTTTAACTCTGTGTTGTTGTATGTGTCGAACTGCTTTGCTTTATCTTGGCCAGGCTGCAGTTGTAAATGAGCCTACCTGTTTAAATAAAGGTTCAATTAGTTGTGTGTTTTTTTAAAATAGCATGCTAGTGGGCTGTGCTCCTACAGTGGAGGATGCTAATAGGCTAATAGACAATGCTCCCTTTTTGGAGGATGCTACCAGGTTCGTGGGCTGTGCTCCTACAGTCAAGGATGCTAACAGGCTAATGGGGCTGGGTTTGCCAATCAATCAATGGAATGGAGTTTTTGTAGCACATTACAGCTCCTTAGATCCAAACTTAAGTCTTTGCCTCTATCTGTCAGTTACAGAAACCTGCCTACTGTCTGTCTGGTGAGGTGAGTGTAGGGAGGGAGCAGTAACTCTCCATGTGGCTGGTATTTAGTCCCCTACTCACAGTCCCCAGTGTCTGATACTGACACACAGAAGCACGCACAACCTGACGCTCAGTACATCATGAAAATGGGAGAAGAACGTCAATCTTCCACTCCTGTTTTTGTTTGCACACGCAAAGTATATTGACTGAGTTACATTACCACTCCAATCCTCACAGAGACGGAGGCTTAACAAAACAGCTAGTTTCATAACCAGGGTTTTTAATCTGGACATATCTGCCGTGACACTGCTTTGCTCACTTTAATTAAATCAAGACAACCTTGGTGAGGCCTTAGAAAACAGTCTGTGTTTGTGTCCCACATAGCACCCTATTCCCTATATAGTGCACTGTTCCCTATATATCGGTCCCTGGTCAAAAGTGGTGCCCTTTAAAGGTGCTTGGGTGCCATTTGTGACGCTGTCTGTGTGAATAGGCTAACTGAACACAGCAGAACTGTCCTGCTGTTTACTAAAGCCCTGGAAGATCTCCAGACAGATAACGGCCCTTTGCGTCTATTCTGACACAGCAGTCAGAACATTCTGAGCTCTGATTGGACGAGGATGTCTCCCTGGACCCCCCCGGTTGGCGAGGCTTGTGCATAGTGTCAGTGAGTGATTGACAGGAGCTAATAAATTCTCCTCCTGGCTTGGCTCTCTTCTGGGAGGAGGATTCTGGTAGGGAGGTTGTCCTCATGTCTACAGCACAGCACGCCACAGAGCCGCCTTCACAAAGCCTCCTCACTCACTCTACCGTATCCAGCTGCCACAGTCTGGGCTGTCTCTGACCCACTTTTTATCTCTCCTCCCTCCCTTGTTCCCTCTATCCCTCCCCTCCCCCTTTCTTCCCCTGTGTCTTTTGATATGTGAAGCTTTGGTTTCTCTCTCTCAATTCAAGGGCTTTATTGGCATGGGAAACATATGTTAGCATCGCCAAAGCAAGTGAAGTAGATAATAAACAAAAGTGAAATAAACAATTCAAATTTACAATAAACATTACACTCACAGAAGTTCCAAAAGAATGAAGACATTTCAAATGTCCTATTATGTCTATATACAGTGTTGTAATGATGTGCAAATAGTCTCTCCCTTTCTCTCTCTCTGTGTCTATCTGTCTCTGTGTTTATCTGTCTAATCCCGAGAGCCATGTTGTGATGCTGGACTCGTTCCTGTGTCTGCTTAGTAATCAGGATAAATAGCACAATGGATTTGGTTAAATCAGAACATGTTATTGTTCAGTGAATGAGCTTAGATTTCAGATGAAAGTCAGATAGTGTCTTATCATTGGACCTCAATGGATAATGAAGTTATCCACATCCCAACATTCACCTACAGTACCTACAGTACACATTGACTCTGCTCTTGCCCTTTTCACACATTTCTTTGAGGGGATATCTTACACTAACTCATTAAAGTTGTCTCTGCTATATCCATGTAGTCTGTCTGATATTTTTTTTAACTGTTCGAGTATTCACAGATATATATAAAAAAAAAAAAATTTTTTTTTGAATACTCAAAAACCAAAAATCTATTTTAGAATACAAGGCCTGCATTAGAAAAACAATATGTGCGCATTAATCTTTCCAACAAATCGCAACAATGCCTAATTTATCATAACCATTACAGATAATAAATCCTAATTGCTAAATTGTTCCGTGTGTGTGTATATACATATGTATATATATTTTTTTATATTTTTTTAATTTAACAATTATTTAACTAGGAAAGTCAGTTAAGAACAAATTGTTATTTACAATGATAGCCTAGGACCAGTTGGGTAACTGCCTTGTTCAGGGGCAGCATGACAGATTACCTTGTCAGTTCGGGGATTCGATCTAGCAACCTTCCGGTTACTAGTCCAACACGCTAATCACTAGGCTACCTGCTGCCCCGTGTGACTGTGTACATATATACAGTGCCTTGCGAAAGTATTTGGCCCCCTTGAACTTTGCGACCTTTTGCCACATTTCAGGCTTCAAACATAAAGATATAAAATTGTATTTTTTTGTGAAGAATCAACAACAAGTGAGACACAATCATGAAGCGGAACGACATTTATTGGATATTTCAAACTTTTTTAACAAATCAAAAACGAAAGAATTGTGCGTGCAAAATTATTCAGCCCCCTTAAGTTAATACTTTGTAGCGCCACCTTTTGCTGAGATTACAGCTGTAAGTCACTTGGGGTATGTCTCTATCAGTTTTGCACATCGAGAGACTGAAATTTTTTCCCATTCCTCCTTGCAAAACAGCTCGAGCTCAGTGAGGTTGGATGGAGAGCATTTGTGAACAGCAGTTTTCAGTTCTTTTCACAGATTCTCGATTGGATTCAGGTCTGGACTTTGACTTGGCCATTCTAACACCTGGATATGTTTATTTTTGAACCATTCCATTGTAGATTTTGCTTTATGTTTTGGATCATTGTCTTGTTGGAAGAGAAATCTCCGTCCCAGTCTCAGGTCTTTTGCAGACTCCATCAGGTTTTCTTCCAGAATGGTCCTGTATTTGGCTCCATCCATCTTCCCATCAATTTTAACCATCTTCCCTGTCCCTGCTGAAGAAAAGCAGGCCCAAACCATGATGCTGCCACCACCATGTTTGACAGTGGAGATGGTAGGTTCAGGGTGATGAGCTGTGTTGCTTTTACGCCAAACATAACGTTTTGCATTGTTGCCAAAAAGTTCAATTTTTGGTTTCATCTGACCAGAGCACCTTCTTCCACATGTTTGGTGTGTCTCCCAGGTGGCTTGTGGCAAACCTTAAATGACATTTTTTATGGATATCTTTAAGAAATGTCTTTCTTCTTGCCACTCTTCCATAAAGGCCAGATTTGTGCAATATACGACTGATTGTTGTCCTATGGACAGAGTCTCCCACCTCAGCTGTAGATCTCTGCAGTTCATCCAGAGTGATCATGGGCCTCTTGGCTGCATCTCTGATCAGTCTTCTCCTTGTATGAGCTGAAAGTTTAGAGGGACGGCCAGGTCTTGGTAGATTTGCAGTGGTCTGATACTCCTTCCATTTCAATATTATCGCTTGCACAGTGCTCCTTGGGATGTTCAAAGCTTGGGAAATCTTTTTGTATCCAAATCCGGCTTTAAACTTCTTCACAACAGTATCTCGGACCTGCCTGGTGTGTTCCTTGTTCTTCATGATGCTCTCTGCGCTTTTAACGGACCTCTGAGACTATCACAGTGCAGGTGCATTTATACGGAGACTTGATTACACACAGGTGGATTGTATTTATCATCATTAGTCATTTAGGTCAACATTGGATCATTCAGAGATCCTCACTGAACTTCTGGAGAGAGTTTGCTGCACTGAAAGTAAAGGGGCTGAATAATTGTGCACGCCCAATTTTTCAGTTTTTGATTTGTTAAAAATATCCTGGAACACAGTTTGAAATATCCAATAAATGTCGTTCCACTTCATGATTGTGTCCCACTTGTTGTTGATTCTTCACAAAAAAATACAGTTTTATATCTTTATGTTTGAAGCCTGAAATGTGGCAAAAACTGGTTATATTATCTCAAAGTTCAAGGGGGCCAGTCTGTAATATCAACTGGTTATATTATATCCTGGATAATATCAACTTTATATTATATCGCACAGTCTGTAGGCACTGTATGTGTACACAGTCAATAAGAATACGGGGGCCATTTAAGATTAATTTCTTTAAACAGTAATATCAACTGGTTATATTATATCGTGGAACACAGTCTGTAATATCATCTGGTTATATTATATTGTGGAACACAGTCTGTAATATCAACTGGTTATATTATATCCTGGAACACAGTCTGTAATATCAACTGGTTATATTATATCGTGGAACACAGTCTGTAATATCAACTGGTTATATTATATCCTGGAACACAGTCTGTAATATCAACTGGTTATATTATATCCTGGAACACAGTCTGTAATATCAACTGGTTATATTATATCCTGGAACACAGTCTGTAATATCAACTGGTTATATTATATCCTGGAACACAGTCTGTAATATCAACTGGTTATATTATATCCTGGAACACAGTCTGTAATATCAACTGGTTATATTATATCCACAGTCTGTAATATCAACTGGTTATATTATATCACAGTCTGTAATATCAACTGGTTATATTATATCCTGGAACACAGTCTGTAATATCAACTGGTTATATTATATCCTGGAACACAGTCTGTAATATCAACTGGTTATATTATATCGTGGAACACAGTCTGTAATATCAACTGGTTATATTATATCCTGGAACACAGTCTGTAATATCAACTGGTTATATTATATCCTGGAACACAGTCTGTAATATCAACTGGTTATATTATATCCTGGAACACAGTCTGTAATATCAACTGGTTATATTATATCCTGGAACACAGTCTGTAATATCAACTGGTTATATTATATCCTGGAACACAGTCTGTAATATCAACTGGTTATATTATATCCTGGAACACAGTCTGTAATATCAACTGGTTATACTATATCCTGGAACACAGTCTGTAATATCAACTGGTTATACTATATCCTGGAACACAGTCTGTAATATCAACTGGTTATATTATATCCTGGAACACAGTCTGTAATATCAACTGGTTATATTATATCCTGGAACACAGTCTGTAATATCAACTGGTTATATTATATCAAACACAGTCTGTAATATCAACTGGTTATATTATATCCTGGAACACAGTCTGTAATATCAACTGGTTATATTATATCCTGGAACACAGTCTGTAATATCAACTGGTTATATTATATCCTGGAACACAGTCTGTAATATCAACTGGTTATATTATATCCTGGAACACAGTCTGTAATATCAACTGGTTATATTATATCCTGGAACACAGTCTGTAATATCAACTGGTTATATTATATCCTGTCTGTAATATCAACTGGTTATACAACAGTCTGTAATATCAACTGGTTATATTATATCCTGGAACACAGTCTGTAATATCAACTGGTTATATTATATCCTGGAACACAGTCTGTAATATCAACTGGTTATATTATATCCTGGAACACAGTCTGTAATATCAACTGGTTATATTATATCCTGGAACACAGTCTGTAATATCAACTGGTTATATTATATATCTGTGGTTATATTATATCCTGGAACACAGTCTGTAATATCATCTGGTTATATTATATCCTGGAACACAGTCTGTAATATCAACTGGTTATACTATATCCTGGAACACAGTCTGTAATATCATCTGGTTATATTATATCCTGGAACACAGTCTGTAATATCAACTGGTTATATTATATCCTGGAACACAGTCTGTAATATCAACTGGTTATATTATATCCTGGAACACAGTCTGTAATATCAACTGGTTATATTATATCCTGGAACACAGTCTGTAATATCAACTGGTTATATTATATCCTGGAACACAGTCTGTAATATCAACTGGTTATATTATATCCTGGAACACAGTCTGTAATATCAACTGGTTATATTATATCCTGGAACACAGTCTGTAATATCAACTGGTTATATTATATTGTGGAACACAGTCTGTAATATCAACTGGTTATATTATATCCTGGAACACAGTCTGTAATATCAACTGGTTATATTATATCTGGAACACAGTCTGTAATATCATGGTTATTATATCCTGGAACACAGTCTGTAATATCAACTGGTTATATTATATCCTGGAACACAGTCTGTAATATCAACTGGTTATATTATATCCTGGAACACAGTCTGTAATATCAACTGGTTATATTATATCCTGGAACACAGTCTGTAATATCAACTGGTTATATTATATCCTGGAACACAGTCTGTAATATCAACTGGTTATATTATATCCTGGAACACAGTCTGTAATATCAACTGGTTATATTATATCCTGGAACACAGTCTGTAATATCAACTGGTTATATTATATCGTGGAACACAGTCTGTAATATCAACTGGTTATATTATATCCTGGAACACAGTCTGTAATATCAACTGGTTATATTATATCCTGGAACACAGTCTGTAATATCAACTGGTTATACTATATCCTGGAACACAGTCTGTAATATCAACTGGTTATATTATATCCTGGAACCCAGTCTTCCAAAAGGCAATAACCTCAGCAGTGGAGCTAGCTTGTAGAAGCCTATAGCTGTGTAATGGCATAGCCTTGTTTGTTCATTTATCAGACAAGACGCCTTTATTTCCCAAGCCCTTAACACAGTTAAAACACCTATTGTTTCAAAAAAATAGACACAAAAAAAAACAACAGAATATGACGGAATAAAATAGAACAGAATATTTTTCAAATGAAAAAGGTTGCCAGTGGTGCGCATTTTGTGCCTGGAACACTTCTTCTCAGACTGATCATTTGAAATGGGGCTTGAAAGACCATTTCTTTCAGTGGTTTTATTGGCATTTATTTCTGTCGGCCAATTGTGAGCTTGTGTGTGCACTCAGCACGCGTGTGTGAAGGGAGCACTCGGAACGCAATTGAGTGAATGAGACTTGGCGGGGAGAATGGTGTGATACTTGGTTTGTTTTTTGTTGTGCCCCACAAATGGACATATTTGTGCAGCCACAAAGCACATTCCACCAAATAGTTTTACAGTATTTACATTTTTTTTTATCTCTGGTTAAAGGTGGAGCTTTGACGTCCATTCGAGGATTCTATTACTCATACCCATCCCTACTACTATCCCTGGCTACTCAGTGACTCAGAGCTGAGGGCTGCACCCTATTCCCTGCATAGTGCACTAATAATGACCAGAGCCCTATATATTATACTACTATATAGTGCACTATACAGGGAGCCATTTGGGCAACATTTGGGTCATAATTCCCTGTCCCTCTGGGGCTCTGGCCAGCCCCTCTAGTTCATGTGGCTGTTACTCTAGGATCAGGGGTAACGTCGTCTCTAACGCGTGTTGTGCCCTTTAAGCCCGGGGCCAACCTCATTTCCAAAGCGCGTTCCATACATGGTCATCAGGGGAGTGACATCGGTGCTCTGATAGTGGGCACGCAGACCTGTTCACCAGAGCATCTGGTGTCATCAGGCCTTAATTAAATCAACAGGTGTCTGGCAGGAGAGGAGAGTGCCTTGCTTAGCCCACTTCAGAGAGAGACCCTGCTTAGCAGTTATCTGTGCTCTGATCCAGGGACAGAAATGTCAGAAGGAAAAGGATAGTCTGTATTGGATAGAGGTTTATAGGTGTCCGAAAAGGCACCCTCTTCCCTACATAGTGCACTATAAAAGGAATAGAGTCCTATATATTAGGGAGGGAGGGAGGTGAATGTCTGCCCTCCACTTATCCCCATTCCTCTCTGTGTTGCTTAGGGGCAGAGAGGTATTTGTGTTGAGAACAGTTTCCCCCCCACCACTCATAATCAAACACAGATACTGAACGTTGTGTCCCACATTGTGTCTATTTTTATCCTACTTGGAAGTAATGGAATACTGGCCACTCAGTAAACAACCGAGCAGAGAGAGATATCAAACATTAAGCCTGTGGTTTTCTCCTCCCACACAGCGGCAGTGTGTCGGCCATATCTCCTCTGTTAACCATTTGTTAATGTACTTTTCCCATCAGCTGAATACATTGGGACACAATTACGGTTTTGTTCCTGGTGGGGCTAAACATTGCAGGGAGAGGAGAACAGCCATGCTTGTTCTGTGTGTGTGTTGTTGTGTTGTGTGTCTGTGTGTATGTGTGTTGTGTGCTTGAGTTGTCTGTGTGTGTGTGTTTGTCTTCATGCATGCTTACGTGCGTGTATTGTGTGGCGGGCGGCCAGACAGAGGGAACAAATCTGTCTTTGTTGACAGTCTGGGTGGCTCAGCTCTGCCATGCTGTACCATCTCAGTGACAGGATGGACACCTCACAACACAGACAGATCTGTTCCCTCTGTCTGTCTGCCTGCCACAAACATGCACGCAGACTCCTCTCCTCTATCTATCTGTGTCTCTCTCCCCCAGCCCCTCTTCCCATCATCACTATGACTAATCATTAGTCACACACTCTCAGGAACATTAATAAAGATGTCCACTGAGATATACTGGGGAGGAAAAACACACTCTCACACAGGACACACTGGGGGCATTCAGACGTGTGTGTATCCTGTCCCTGGCTGTGAGCCAGCCCCTGCCTGGTTTACTGGTAACTACTCACAGTGGATTGGCTATGGCCCAGACAGGCAGAGAGCTCCCTGGGAGGAATCTAGTCGCTCCAACTCTCCACAACACACACACACACACACACACACACACTGCTCCTCCACCAGCCACATTTTGTCCCACTGCCAAACCAGAGCCCCCAAAACTCACATAAAAACATATGAAAGTGATTTGACAGTGTGTGTGTGTGTGTGTGGAGGGGGGACTTGGGAATGCTGCTGCTAAGATAATTAGGCTAGCTATAAGTCTGGGCTTGCAGACTGGTGCTCCTACGCCTGGCTGCAGTCTAGTTGCACCTCTACCCCTAACCCTTTGGGAGGCTGAGACTGAATACAGAGAGAGTGGGAGGGAGGGAAGCTGGGTGGTTTTAATGGGTCATTTCTCTGCTGTGTGTGTTCCTCTGTACATCAGGTGAGGAACCTGGTTATTATAATGGTTCAGATGACTGTGTGTGTTCCTCTGTACATCAGATGAGGAACCTGGTTACTATAATGGTTCAGAGGACTGTGTGTGTTCCTCTACAACAGGTGAGGAACCTGGTTATTATAATGGTTCAGAGGACTGTGTGTGTTCCTCTGTACGTCAGGTGGGGAACCTGGTTATCATAATGGTTCAGAGAACTGTGTGTGTTCCTCTGTACATCAGGTGAGGAACCTGGTTATTATAATGGTTCAGAGGACTGTGTGTGTTCCTCTACATCAGGTGAGGAACCTGGTTATTATAATGGTTCAGAGGACTGTGTGTGTTCCTCTGTACATCAGGTGAGGAACCTGGTTATCATAATGGTTCAGAGGACTGTGTGTGTTCCTCTGTGCGTCAGGTGAGGAACCTGGTTATTATAATGGTTCAGAGGACTGTGTGTGTTCCTCTGTATGTCAGGTGGGGAACCTGGTTATTATAATGGTTCAGAGGACTGTGTGTGTTCCTCTGTACATCAGGTGAGGAACCTGGTTATTATAATGGTTCAGAGGACTGTGTGTGTTCCTCTACAACAGGTGAGGAACCTGGTTATTATAATGGTTCAGAGGACTGTGTGTGTTCCTCTGTACATCAGGTGAGGAACCTGGTTATCATAATGGTTCAGAGAACTGTGTGTGTTCCTCTGTACATCAGGTGAGGAACCTGGTTATTATAATGGTTCAGAGGACTGTGTGTGTTCCTCTGTACATCAGGTGAGGAACCTGGTTATCATAATGGTTCAGAGGACTGTGTGTGTTCCTCTACATCAGGTGAGGAACCTGGTTATTATAATGGTTCAGAGGACTGTGTGTGTTCCTCTGTACATCAGGTGAGGAACCTGTGCTACATGGTGACGCGGCGGGAGAAGATGAAGACTTCTTTGTGTGACCTCCAGGAGAAGATCTTCCACCTGCAGATCCAGCTGCTGGAGGAGGACCTAGCTGGAGGTGAGTGGCATACATACACACACACACACACACACACACACACACACACACACACACACACACACACACACACACACACACACACACACACACACACACACACACACACACACAGCACCCTATTCTGTCCTGCTCTGGGTCTACAGGAAGGGAACCTTTAAGACTAGAATGTAGACTATCTCTATCCTCATAGGCCGATAAAATGGCCCCCTATTCCTTTTCTAGTGCGCTACTTTTGACCAGGGCACCACAGGGCAAGGGTGGCATTTCAACCATACTGCTCCTACTCTCCCTGACCTCAGTTCAGCCGAGCCGGTCATGTGAGTGGTACTGTCGTAATAGTAGTCCATGTCCTCAGTCTGTCCCCAGTACTGGACCCACAGTAACACTCACAGGCCTGACAGTCCTGACACTCTATTACACTGGCTGAAGTCAAGGGCTTAGGCTAGAGAGTACGAGGACTTCCCCTGTGTGTCTGTCAGTAGGAATGGGAAATGAGCCAGTCTGATACAGAATAACTAGCTAGGGCTCCCTGGAGGGAAGAACTAGAGTGTGTGTGTGTGTGTGGGGGGGAGGGGGGGGATTTATGTGCATAACATTTGAAAGAGGAGTAGGCTATGTTGGTTCAGGTGTGTGTTGAGTGGGTCCTGTGTCTGTGTGGAAATGGAAGGGTGTGTGTATGGGCGGTTGTGTGTGTGTTTCGGTGTGTTGGCCCGGGGAGTTGTGTGAGTCTCCCAGGCCTGTACTAATTTGCAGTGTTCATCATTCCAGAGCCCCGAAAGCCCGCCGCTGTGTATTAAGACCTCCTGACTCGGCACTTTTCACTGCTATCAGGGGCCTGTGTTGGCCACCCGGCTCTATGCAGCCATAGTTATTCACACAGGGGCCCAAACACACAGACAGCCCCGTGAAGGAACACTGCTTCAGGGGATGCGTCGCAAATGACATCCTATTCCCTATGGGCCCTGGTCAAAAGCAGTGCACTATAAAGGGTTTAAGGTGCAGTTTTGGACGGAGACAGGTCCTCTGTCTGCACCCTCAGATGGAGAAAGATGAGGCTGTCAGTATCATAATGACTGGATGACGTCTCCCTCATCCCTTTATTTCTCCCTACTTCTCTCTCTCTGTCTTTCTCTTTCCTTCTCTATCAATTGCTTTTTCGCTCTCTCTATCTTACCCACTTTCTCTCTCTCTCTCTCTCTCCATCCCCCCACTCTCTCTATATACTGTATCTATCCCCATCCCTTTCTCTCGGTCTCTCCTTCTCTTTCTCTGCTGGGGCCTGGCTCTCATGGCATACAGAGGAACACACACAGCCATCTTCTTCTCAGAACTCACTTTCTTTACTGCTGCTAGCTCACAAAAAACATCCGTTTGCTTGTCATGTATTTTTTGTATTTTTTATTTAACCAGGTAGGCCAGTTGAGAACAAGTTCTCATTTACAACTGCGACCTGGCCACGATAAAGCAAAGCAGTGCGACAAAAACAACTCAGAGTTATACATGGGATAAACAAACATACAGTCAATAACACCATAGAAAAATCCACGTACAGTGTGTGCAGATGTAGTAAGATCAGGGAGCTAAGGCAATAAATAGGCCATAGTGGCGAAATAATTTAAATTTAGCATTAACACTGGAGTGATAGATGTGTAGATGATGATGTGCAAGTAGAGATACCGGGGGTGCAAAAGAGCAAAAAAACAATATGGGGATGAGGTAGTTGGGTGGGTTATTTACAGATGGGCTGTGTACAGATGCAGTGATCGGTAAGCTGCTCTGACAGTTGATGCTTAAAGTTAGTGAGGGAGATATAAGTCTCCAACTTCAGTGATTTTTGCAATTCGTTCCAGGCATTGGCAGCAGAGAACTGGAAGGAGAGGCGGCTAAAGGAGGTGTTGGCTTTTGGGATGACCAGTGAAATATACCTGCTGGAGTGTGTGCTACGGGTGGGTGTTGCTATGGTGACCAGTGAGCTGAGATAAGGCGAGGCTTTACCTAGCAGAGACTTGTAGATGACCTGGAGCCAGTGGGTTTGATGTCAAATATGTAGCGAGGGCCAGGAGTGTTGTATGACATTGAAGCTTGTTTGGAGGTTTGTTAACACAGTGTCCAAAGAAGGTCCAGATGTATACAGAATGGTGTTGTCTGCATAGAGGTGGATCAGAGAATCACCAGCAGCAAGAGCGACATCATTGATGTATACAGAGAAAAGATTTGGCCCTAGAATTGAACCCTGTGGCACCCCCATAGAGTCGAATGCCTTGGCCAGGTTGATGAAGACGGCTGCACAGTACTGTCTTCTATCCATGGAGGTTACGATATTGTTTAGGATCTTGAGCGTGGCTGAGGTGCACCCATTACCAGCTCGGAAACCACATTGCATAGCGGAGAAGGTACGGTGGGATTCGAAATGGTCGGTGATCTGGTTGTTAACTTGGCTTTCGAAGACTTTAGAAATGCAGAGCAGGATGGATATAGGTCTGTTACAGTTTGGGTCCAGAGTGTCTCCCTCTTTGAAGAGGGGGATGACCACGGCAGTTTTCCAATCTTTGGGGATCTCAGGCTAGTAATAGGGGTTGCAACAATTGCGGCGGATAATTTTAGAAAGAGAGGGTCTAGATTGTCTAGCCCAGCTGATTTGTAGGGGTCCAGATTTTTCGGCTCTTTCAGAACATCAACTATTGGGCTCTGGGTGAAGGAGAAGCGGGGAGGGGCTTGGGCAAGTTGCTGTGGAGGGTGCAGAGCTTTTGGCTGGGGTATGGGTAGCCAGGTGGAAAGCATGGCCAGTCGTAGAAAAATGCTTTTTGAAATTCTCGATTATCGTAGATTTGTCGGTGGTGACAGTGTTTCCTAGCCTCAATACAGTGGGCAGCTGGGAGGAGGTGCTCTTATTCTCCATGGACTTTAGTGTCCCAAAACTTTTTGGAATTAGTGCTACAGGATGTTTGAAAAAGATAGCCTTTGCTTTCCTAAATGACTGTGTATATTGGTTCCTGACTTCCCTGAAAAATTGCATATCGCGGGGGCTATTCGATGCTAATTCAGTACGCCACAGGATGTTTTTGTACTGGTCAAGGGCAGCCAGGTCTGGATGGATATAAGGGCTATATCTGTTCTTAGTTCTACATTTTTTGAATGGGGCATGCTTATTTAAGATGGTGAGGAAAGCACTTTTAAAGAGCAACCAGGTATCCTCTACTGACGGGATGAAAGGTCAATATCCTTCCAGGATACCTGGGCCAGGTCGATTAGAAAGGCCTGCTCGCTGAAGTGTTTTAGGGAGCGTTTGACAGTGATGATGGGTGGTTGTATGACTGCGTACCCATTACAGACGCAGGCAATGAGGCAGTGATAGCTGAGATCCTGGTTGAAGACAGCAGAAGTGTATTTATAGGGCAAGTTGGTCAGGATGATATCTATGAGGGTGCCTATGTTTGCGGATTTGGGGTTGTACCTGGTAGGTTCCTTGATAATTTGTGTGAGATTGAGGGCATCCAGTTTAGATTGTAGGACGGCCGGGGTGTTAAGCATATCCCAGTTTAGGTCACCTAACAGTACGAGCTCTGAAGATAGATGGGGGGCAATCAATTCACATATGGTGTCCAGGGCACAGCTGGGGGCTGAGGGGGGTCTATAACAAGTGGCAACAGTGAGAGACTTATTTCTGGAAAGGTGGATTTTTAAAAGTAGAAGCTCGAACTGTTTGGGCACAGACCTGGATAGCCTGCAGAGTTCTGTCATACTATCTCTGCAGTAGATTGCAACTCCGCCCCTTTGGCAGTTCTATCTTGACTGAAAATGTTGTAGTTGGGGATAGAAATCTCAGAATTTTTGTTGGCCTTCCTAAGCCAGGATTCTGACACGGCTAGGACAGGGCTGTTGCGGTGACCATATTACTGGCACACCAGCGTACATGAGTCATGAAGGCAGTCAAATGAATTACCATTTAGTCACGATAATTGCTGTAGGCTCCTCTAAGCTCTGATGCCACTGATGGTCATTAGTAGCCTACCAAACTTGCTAACGGTCTGTTGCTAATGTCCTGTATTAATGTCCTGTACTCTATTGTCTCTCTAATTACTCTGACATCAATGCAAATGCAATCGAAAATCACATCAAATACTTCATTAGAGTCCATGACATCATGTTGCTCTACATTTCTATAGGCTATGCAATTGTGGGAGAAAACAGAGTGATGGCCGCTAAGAAAAAGAGGAGGATCCCATCCGCTTTCTTCAGGCTTGGAATACTATATTTATTTCTCAACTTTCCTAATATTAAGCACATTGCTTATCTATACAACAGTAGTATAGCCTTCCTGGCTGGCATGAAAATGGACCACAGGAAAAGGGATAACATGTATTTTTTCCCCTGCACCTGTTTTGAGACAGGTGCATGATAATTGTACATTCTATATCAAAACAAGTTTCACACATATATTATTTAGTATATGTAAAGACAAGATTAAATTAATAATAGTCTAATAGGTGACAATATTAGCCTGTCACTTGTGAATGATATATTATCACTTGTGAATGATGCCCAGCTTAAGGCAAGAAACAATGCCTTTTTTGTGTGACTATTTCTAATCATAGTCGCACACCTCATGTAGCCTAGCCCATAGGCCTATATGTTTTAATAAGGTTAGTATCACACCTCATGTAGCCTAGCCCATAGGCCTATATGTTTTAATAAGGTTAGTATCACACCTCATGTAGCCTAGCCCATAGGCCTATATGTTTTAATAAGGTTAGTATCACACCTCATGTAGCCTAGCCCATAGGCCTATATGTTTTAATAAGGTTAGTATCACACCTAGGCCTATATGTTTTAATAAGCACACCTATGCCCCCATAGGCCTATATGTTTTAATAAGGTTAGTATCACACCTCATGTAGCCTAGCCCATAGGCCTATATGTTTTAATAAGGTTAGTATCACACCTCATGTAGCCTAGCCCATAGGCCTATATGTTTTAATAAGGTTAGTATCACACCTCATGTAGCCTAGCCCATAGGCCTATATGTTTTAATAAGGTTAGTATCACACCTCATGTAGCCTAGCCCATAGGCCTATATGTTTTAATAAGGTTAGTATCACACCTCATGTAGCCTAGCCCATAGGCCTATATGTTTTAATAAGGTTAGTATCACACCTCATGTAGCCTAGCCCATAGACCTATATGTTTTAATAAGGTTAGTATCACACCTCATGTAGCCTAGCCCATAGGCCTATATGTTTTAATAAGGTTAGTATCACACCTCATGTAGCCTAGCCCATAGGCCTATATGTTTTAATAAGGTTAGTATCACACCTCATGTAGCCTAGCCCATAGGCCTATATGTTTTGATAAGGTTAGTATCACACCTCATGTAGCCTAGCCCATAGGCCTATATGTTTTGATAAGGTTTGTATCACAACTAAAGTGGCCAAATAACTTCTGTAAAGGAAGCACATTAATCCGCTTTACAATGGGTGTAGAGCCTAACTGGCATACAGCGTATGCAGCGTGTGAGTTTGAAGTTGGGGGAAGATCATTTTCACCATACAAATTCACCTTTATAATAAAAGCATTACATGCATAATCGCATTTGTGATAACTTTTAATAATTGTGTTTCCCCACTAATGGAACATTTGTGCTTAAAGCGTACTGCCATGTGTGCATTGCTGCGCTTATTATGTGAATTAAAAGCCTAATACAGTGGGGCAAAAAAGTATTTAGTCAGCCACCAATTGTGCAAGTTCTCCCACTTAAAAAGATGAGAGGCCTGTAATTTTCATCATAGGTACACTTCAACTATGACAGACAAAATGAGAAGAAAAATCCAGAAAATCACATTGTAGGATTTTTTTATGAATTTATTTGCAAATTATGGTGGAAAATAAGTATTTGGTCACCTACAAACAAGCAAGATTTCTGGCTCTCACAGACCTGTAACTCCTTTTTTAAGAGGCTACTCTGTCCTCCACTCGTTACCTGTATTAATGTCGCAGCAAATAAGAACTTGTTCTGAACTGGCCTACCTAGTTAAATAAAGGTGAAATAAAAATAAAATAAAAATTTTAAGCTAAACATTCTGATCGGTTGCGTCAGCCTCATTGCGTAATATTTTGGGGGAATTCTAGTGGTAGTATTAATTTAGGATCGACTGCATCCCACAACTGTCCCAGACTATGTTTGTAATATTTATTTATTGCAAAGAATAGAATAGTTTGACTTTTGTACTACTGGGGATAGTAGATTGACGTAGGCAATTTTCTTTGCTATTTGTTAGGCGTACTCATCATGTTGGCAGACAAAAAGTTATGGTGGACAGTTGTTCCAATATCTTCAATATGCACCTCAGAATTGGATAAGGACGTGCGCTGTTGCGTCCTAGATGTGTCTGTCTTCACTTGTAGCCTGTGAGAAAGACCCGATCACGTGATGGAGAGCCATGTGAGTGAGATGAGTTGCTTCGGGGCGGGCAGCATTTAGGGAGGAGGGTTCCAAAAGGCATGGATATTTTTAGGGTGCATTATGATGGCCACACAAAGGAGATGCTGCCGGAAATTCGAGGCATTATCAAGTGCTTCTCAAATTGTGAATGAGAGACTGATGAAGTGTGTACAGCCTGCGCAAGAAAACAAAGCAGAACTTTTTTCATTAGAGTCTCATCATACATCCTTACAATGTGTTAAAAGTCAAAACATGTAGCCCAACGTTTGTAGAACAACTAAAGTTACATTAATAACTCTAAATTAAGCATATAGGAGCACCTATTTTTTGGGAAACCGCTCAACACAGAATAGTCGCATGTGCGCACTCCCTCAAATAGATAGGAGAAAATATCCTTTCTATTTTATTCAGCTTTGTTCAAATGTATTCTTCATACTATAAAATAGTGTAAGATAATGCCACAGCATTCTAAGCAAATCTTGTCTGCTAAATGTACTCGTGTAGCCCACAGACATGGCATAGCCCGATCGGGACCGAACATAAGGACAACTCAGAGTATGCTATTCTGTTCTTCTGAAATAGACTACATTTTTTTCATATCACGTTTCTTTATACCTGTCGAAAATAAATAATGGATTTATTGTGAAGGTGTAGGCTTTATTACATGGATTTAATAGACTTTTTAAAATGTAGATATTCCAGAGGTCTGCATCAGTGTGTGGATCCAGGAGATGCTGAATGTGTTTATGTTGATTAACGGTCAATTGCCGTGGGACCGACAGTTATTTGCTTGACAATCACCGGCTGACGAAATTTCGTGACCGCCACAGCGCTAGTCATGGAGACCCCCCCCCCCCGGTCAAAATAAGTGCACTATGTAGGGAATAGGATGCCAATATAGGATGCAGGCCATGTCTGGGTCTCAGCTCCCACAGGGAGAAAATACTGCTCTGTATCTGTCTATCTAGTCCTTAGAGTAAGCCACTCAAGTGAGTCACATGCTTTTAGGGCTGAACACAGCCGTAGTTGAAGAGCAGCAGTCCCTGTAAGCACTGCAAATCAGGGAGGGTCCTGCCCATCTGCCTCTACAGCAGTGGGACACTGGGGCAGGCTCTGTTCCAATACTTTACACATGCATCCTTCCCTCCTTCCTTCCTTGTAGTCATATGGGAATGGAACCCTGAAATATTCACTAATCCATTATGAAGGGTCCATTCCACGACCTATTACATCAAGGAGGAAAGGATACATGTTTAAGGTATTGGACAAGGAAGATCGGAAGAAGGTGAGTTTTGAAAGTATTAGAACAGGGCCACATACTGCTGTCCTGAACTCACCCTTGTTCAGATTATCACAGGAAGGAAGCCACAGCAGTGTAATTCTGTATGTATCAATGTAGTGAGAAGGTAATGTACTTGTATATCCTGTGTCTGTTTCTCTCAACCACAGCCCTACAATGCAGTTGATGGTGGCTTGTGTTTGGGATATCTGATCGTGTATCTCTGTGTGTGTGTGTCAAGAGGGAACTCTGGGGCTGAGGGAGCGTGAGAGGAAGTGTGAAAGAAAGAGAGGAAGTGTGAAAGAAAAAGGCTCTGTGGTGTCGCGCTAACGAGCGCAGGTAAGAGGTGGGACACTGTGCCTCACACACACACACACATACCGCAGCTGAGCAAGCCCAGGAAGAGAGGAAATGAATCACACACTTCGAAAAGACAAATCCCTTTGCGAACATGACAAGGAAATCAAATTGAGGAGAGCAGAGAAGGAGAAGTGACAGAGAGAGAGAGCAGAGAAGAGAGAGAGCAGAGAAGAGAGAGAGCAGAGAAGAGAGAGAGAGCAGAGAAGAGAGAGAGAGCAGAGAAGAGAGAGAGCAGAGAAGAGAGAGCAGAGAAGTGAGAGAGAGCAGAGAAGTGAGAGAGAGAGCAGAGAAGTGAGGGAGAGAGAGCAGAAAAGTGACAGAGAGAGAGCAGAGAAAAAGTGACAGAAAGAGAGAGCAGAGAAGAAGTGACAGAAAGAGAGAGCAGAGAAAAGGAAGAAATGACAGAAAGAGAGAGCAGAGAAGTGAGAGAGCAGAGAAGTGAGAGAGCAGAGAAGAAGTGAGAGAGCAGAGAAGAAGTGAGAGAGAGCAGAGAAGAAGTGAGAGAGAGCAGAGAAGAAGTGAGAGAGCAGAGAGAGAGCAGAGAAGAAGTGAGAGAGAGCAGAGAAGAAGAAATGAGAGAGAGCAGAGAAGTGACAGAAAGAGAGAGCAGAAAAGAAGTGCCAGAAAGAGAGAGCAGAGAAAAGGAAGAAATGACAGAAAGAGAGAGAGAGCAGAGAAAAGGAAGAAATTACAGAAAGAGAGAGAGAGCATAGAAAAGGAAGAAATGACAGAAAAGAGAGAGAGAGCAGAGAAAAGGAAGAAATGACAGAAAGACAGAGCAGAAAAAGGAAGAAATGACAGAAAGAGAGAGAGAAGAAAAGGAAGAAATGACAGAAAGAGAGAGCAGATAAAAGGAAGAAATGACAGAAAGAGAGAGCAGAGAAAAGGAAGAAATGACAGAAAGAGAGAGAGAGCAGAGAAAAGGAAGAAATGACAGAAAGAGAGAGCAGAGAAAAGGAAGAAATGACAGAAAGAGAGAGAGAGAGAGCAGAGAAAAGGAAGAAATTACAGAAAGAGAGAGAGCAGAGAAAAGGGAGAAATGTCAGAAAGAGAGAGCAGAGAATAGGAAGAAATGACAGAAAGAGAGAGAGAGCAGAGAAAAGGAAGAAATGACAGAAAGAGAGAGAGAGCAGAGAAAAGGAAGAAATGACAGAAAGAGAGAGAGAGCAGAGAAAAGGAAGAAATGACAGAAAGAGAGAGAGAGAGCAGAGAAAAGGGAGAAATGTCAGAAAGAGAGAGCAGAGAATAGGAAGAAATGACAGAAAGAGAGAGAGAGAGAGCAGAGAAAAGGAAGAAATGACAGAAAGAGAGAGCAGAGAAAAGGAAGGAGAGAGAGAGAAATGCAACTGAACTGACAACAATATTTTCAAATGTCTCTCCAAGTAGGACTGTTGCAGAGGATGAGTTTTTCACACAAATAGCCAACGTATCACTCATTAATATATACTCTATCCTATTCACAGTCACACACAAACACTTACCGACACTGTGTTCAGGCACACACCCACACAACAGATTTGTAAAACAACATGGACAGATGGGTATACACACACCATGGGTAGCCTCAGTGTGAAACACAACCCACCGGGAGGACACAGTGAGGTACCACTCAGGTCCTCTCATGCATGTCCGGCTCCTCCATGTTAGGGGAAGCATGAGGGAAGGAGGCCAGTGGGAGCTCCACACAGTACAGTACACCCCAGTGCCGCCACACTTCAGCCTATATTATAACCAACATGAGAGGAAGCCTGGCGTGCACGCCGCCCGCTCCACTAAGCAGCGGGAGTGTGGTAAACCATGTCCCCCAACAATAAGGGCC